>NW_015150701.1:494152-517992 GCF_000732505.1 Cyprinodon variegatus
TGTGTGTGTGTGTGTGTGTGTATGTTATTGTAGCCATTTTAGGTGGGATTAATATTAATGTGGTGGTACCTTATTTATCCCTCATAAGAAATGATTGTTTTCTAATATTTTTGAAATGTTTTTCCTTTAATTCCTCTATCTCTACCTTATTCTACTCTAATTCTCCATTATTGTTAAAACAGATATAAATTATATCCTATGTCCAACTATTCGGACTTTTAAGAGCTGTCTAATGTAAGTTATTATATGGTTATTGCTTACTACTGCTGGGAATGTTCTTTTTCTGCAAAAATGTGGTCTTTTTAAACTAAGAAAGGCACGAACTGCACATTAACAAAGGTTAATAATAATTTTAAAAAAATGTTGATTGTTTATATAATTTTCTGCCTGAGTTGCTTAGCTGCTGAAACTATAAAAAGTACGTATTTGTTTTGCGTCTTATTTTAGACTCATTCACACCGACTGTCAACAATGCTGACACGACTTCTTATTTGGGTTCCACTGCTTTCTCAGTATGTTCTGCTGAGCAGTTTATACAGAAAACAACTCATCATTACCTTTGCCCCACTGTGCCTGCATCCCAAACACCATCTGCAGCTTCTGCTGAGGGTTCTTCTCCACCACATGCCTAAATAGACCGTCTATAGACCGTTGATACAGAGAAACCCCTACAAATCAATATTTTTTAGCTTCCTCCCTTAAAGCGATATTTCATGTACCAATTTTAACTCTAAAGGGGATGTTTTAAACTCTATTCGCAACATTAAATGAAATATTTACATGTGGACAGGACACGCTACTGTTCCTACGTATGACGTCGAACATCTGCGTCTCTATGACGCAACACGCTTCTACTAGCTACGCATCCTGCGCATGCGCTCTGCCTCCTTAGAACAGTGTCTCCTTTAAGGAATGTGGTAAATCGGTCCTTTAATGAATTGTTTTGTTATATTTAGGTGTCAAATAGCGGGCAGACATTTCAAATTGTATCCAGACTCATATATTACGACTTTTAGGTGTAATTTTATGAAAAAATCCCTCGTTAACTGAGAATTACGTATCTTATTTGTGACGTTTTAACCCTATCGCGTGACTGACCTGTGGTAAAAATATATAAAAACGTTTGAATAATAAATAGTATAATATTCAACGCACAAAATGTGTAGTTGTAATGTCACAAATGTTTAGAGCTCACGTGCTCTCATTTCCTAGGTTATAGTGTGTGTATCAGTAAATTCCGTGATGGTCTGTGAACGCATCAGTATTGTTGCAACTCGAGCTGGTCAGTTTGGACGATGTGCCTCAAAATCTGCAGCGTTCTTCAATGACACATTCTATTAAACCCTCTCGAATAGTATTTTTATATTTAAACATCGTAAAAACATTTGAACTTTTGTAATCATTTGTAGACATCCCGATTTGCTCTTTTTAGCGATAGCTAGCTAGCATAACAAACGGGGGGTGGGGGGAGGATCTAGTAATGATTTTAATTTATCTAGAAAGGAGCAAAAACAACTTTCGTCATGGCCACTCGAATAGAGTGCATATTCTTCAGTGAGTTTCATCCCACTCTTGGGCCAAAAATAACATACCAGGTAAGCCAGCAATGCTGTCAATGCTACTAGCCCAGAGGTGACAGACATGAAGCGCTAAGATCCCACAACTTTAAAATGCATCATTTCTCCAACACACCTGAATCAAATAAGTGATTCGTTACCAGGCCTGTTTACAGCTGAATAACATGCAGATGAGGGGATTCAGTCATTTTATTATTAAACAAAGTTTGAATCTAAAAAAAGGAGGAAAGGCTGCCGCTCTGGCTTCCTCTAGGATAAATGCAAAACACCAGTTTTTCTGTTTTATGTGCTCTTTATTGCAATTCCTTACCATCCACAATTAAGCTTCCACTAAAAATGCATTTAATGTGATAACAAACTATAAGATGACTGTCCCCAGTTTTTTGTTTTGTTTTACCTTCTTAAATAAACGTTTTTAGTCGAATAACTTCATGAACAGTTGATCATTCATGTTTTATGTGGCTTTATGAGTTGTATGTGAGATCAGTGTAAAGATTTCAGAAAATGTGACTTATTGTGTAATAATAAAAGACATTAAAGTATCATCATATCTGTATTAATAATAATAATTTAACTTTATTGATCTCACATTGGAGAAATTTACCTCTGCATTTAACCCATCCCCTTGAGGAGCAGTGGGCTGCCATTGTGGGGCGGCCGGGGAGCAATCGGGGGTTAAGGGTCTTGCTCAGAGAGCCGGAGTGGGACGGGAACTGAGAACCTCAGGATTCAAAGCTCTATGCCCTAACCATTAGGCCATCACTAGCAGAAATAATGCACTGAAACCATTTTTCTGTTCCCTATTTATCCTGATGCTTATGCCCATCACTGATCTGAGGGGAAACAAAAGCCAAACAGGAAACAGGAATGTTTCAAATTTGAAAATGATCATTTTTATCATCAGCTATTGTGATTAGACTTTAACTCTAACCAAATCATGTGAGGTTGATACCCTTGCAACTGATGACAGCACCTTCTTTTTTTTTTTTACTTACTGATGTCAGCTAATTATCTCCTTTTTTTCTGCTCCTTGTGATGTGATCAACCTAAAGATGCTTAAAGCAAGAGTCATTTTTTCCCATGCAATAAAAAAAATAATCATAATTTCCAATTTCCTGCACAGTGTACATTTTTACAGAAGTACATGACTGAAAATTTGATTAAGGGAATGAGGATCAAAGTGAATCATTCCTGTAGACCTTGATATGAATTTTGTCCCATCCTGTGTGAGTTTTATACTGTTTTTAAATGTGAAGAGATTTAACACCGAACTATTGTGGTGTACATTAATTCCTCTGTTCTGTCCCGACAGGTCCCAGAGGAGTACATTTCACGGGAGCTGTTTGATACAGTTCAAGTTTACATCATCACCAAGCCTGAGCTGCAAAACAAATTAATAACAGTGTAGGTCATCAGACACTGTCTCACTGAAATCGTTTTCTTTTACTCTCTAAATGTTTTGGTTTGTTTCCTTTTCCAATGGAACAATTGATGTTTTTGTAGAACTGCCATGGAGAAGAAGTTAATTGGCTGTCCTGTATGCATCGAGCATAAAAAGTACAGCCGAAACGCTCTCCTCTTTAACCTCGGCTTCGTCTGTGATGCTCAGACCAATACCTGTGCTCTAGAGCCCATTGTCAAGAAGCTGGCTGGGTACCTCACGACTCTGGAGGTGAGGAGTAATACATTTATTTGCTCCTGTAATCATCTTTTGCCCTTCATACTTTCATAGTGAAATGACCTAGAAGTTGTTATAGTTTTCTTGCCCCCTGCTTTGTTGCAGTTGGAGAGTGGCTTTATATCAAAGGAGGAGAGCAAGCAAAAACTTTTACCCATTATGTCAACGTTGTTAGAGGATCTTAATGCCACAGGAGCCTGCACGTTACCCATAGGTATTACTTTGTGTTTTACTGTTTGTTTTATGTCTTACACAGTAAACAAAGAAACAGGTTTTGGTTTTTTAAATTGTGCAGAAAAATCAATAAAAAAAACCATTTTATTGTTACTTTACTCGGAGACATCTTAGCAGAAGGAATCCGTTATGCCGCCCAAAACAGGAATATTCTGTCTGAGGCTTATTCCTGATGACTTGAAAGGATTTTCAACCAACATTTATTTTATAATGAAACAGGCTGGAAATATTTATAGTACACATTAAGATGGTTGTCAGTGCCTAAAGGCTAAAGCAGTTTTATTGATTGGCAAACTAGCTTTCTATGAAGTTGAATTTTTGGAAAATCAGAATTTCTTTTACTCTAGTGTACTCCTTGAGCTTCCGTAGTTCGTAGTGACAAAAGTTAGACACTTTTTTGTTTTAAATTTCTGGTCAAAACTGATGAAATAGCTCATTGCGCCATACCACTCGTGGCAAACATCTTGCATATCATGTTTTCGTTGTTTACAATTGCAGGTCCTGCCAACTTGTTTTATACGCATGTTTCAAAGCTTTACCTTAGCTGCACTTTGAGTTTAGATCAACTCTCAGAAGAGAAATTAAAGCTAGTTTTTTAAAAGTATTTCCCGTCATTGTCTATTATTAAACCTGGGGGGTAAAAATCAATTCATCAAATTTGTTATGAAGAAATTAGAGTTTTTTTTAATATACTATATTACCCAGCCTTAGGCTGAGCTGTGTTAATATATTATGTTTTTTTTATAGCTCCATCGTTGTACGATAAAACCCCCAAGATACTGTTTGATTCAGAATGTAAAGTCATTGGAGAAAACTTCAGGAAATGGGCCTCAGCAAATATACTTTAAGTTCAGCAATGATAAGGTGTAATGTGTCGTGTATTTGTTTTGTTTTAGAAACCAGATAAGGTCTAATAAGTTTTATTATGTGCTGATACAATAAAACATATGAGTAAAAGGGTGTACTTTTCCCCCAGCAGTCACTCCAGGTAATGACAGCTTGGAGTTGGTGGTTTTATAACCTGCCTATAAAGTCTTTATAATGATTATAATCATTACTACTACTAAAACTCTTATGTATGGAGCAATGATTCACAGCTTCAAGGCTACATACTGGCGTCTTATGTGGTTTTACATTTTAAATCAGCATTTCTTCCTAAACATATAACGTTTTCTTCCAAAAGTGTTTATATCCCTTAAACTTTTCCACATTTTTTTTCGCTTTACCATCTTAAACTGTACTTTTTTTTATTGGGATTTTATGTGGAGGACCAACAAAATGCAAAGTTCGAATGTAGAATAGAATAAAACGGAAACATCCTTAGTTGTTCTTCAGGGGGAAGCAGAAACCATGCCGATACATATGAACACAAGAAATAATGAGAAATTAATGCCAGATCTACATTGTAAGAAAACCAATATATTCAAGAAATATGCAGGTAAATAAGAAAGCTTAAAGTTGTTGAGACAGATTATTTTTGTTTACGCAAGTAAAAAAAGAGAGAAACAGATTATAAGAATATGTTAAATAATATATATACTATTATAAATAATAATAGTTGATCTTTGACGCTAACAATCCTACTATATTCAGTTCAGTCCTTTGACTGGCCCATTGCAAACTCATATATATGCTCTGATACAACCTGTTTTATTTTTGCCCTGGTTGTGTTTGTTGTTTTTTTTAATATGCTGGAAGATGGACCTTTGCCAAATGTTCACACGTTTTACAGTAACCATTTTGCTTTCTTAAGAGTTACCCTGTATTTGTTATCAAAACAAAAGCATTTATTAAACAATGGGTCATTTTGAGTTGAAGCTTCACTATCGTCTGCAGTAAGATGCACAGCACAGCTTTCCTCCGCTCTTTGAGGATCTTCCTTTTTTTTATGCCAAAGCTTAAACAATATCAGAGTAAAGAGTGCAAAAATCTCTTAATGCACACTTCTTTGATCTGATTGGGGCGGAAAAAATATAAATCATACCTGATTTTCTCTCTACTTTACAATTCAAAGCTGATAGTCTATACAATAAAATCTCTAGATTTATTTCAATTTGGGGTTGTAACATGAAGAAAAGTGAAAGTGTCCTCTGAGATGTGGTTCTCTGAGAAATGGACTAGTTGGACATTTATCTTTTCATCATTTAAACCAAACCGTAACTCTGTATCACCCTGTTCTTCCTATGTGAAAGTAACGCACAGGCTCAAAAAGGATAAAACTTTGTTCCTATTTTCATTTTGAATGAATTCTAAAGAAAATGCAGTTTGAATCTGTGGGTGGTTTACTTTCAGCCTACCAGACTTTTTCAGAAAACTGTGTTTGTGTCTCTTAACAGCATTATTTTGAAAACTCCCATAACTGGGAGGTGTGTGTGTTGAAGTATTTGTTTTCTTGTGGGGCCAGTTTCCCAGGACTATGCTACTTTGTGGGGACTTACAGTATCGTGTGGGGAACAGTCTACTTCTTAGGTTAGGTTTAGGATTAAGATGTGAGCTGAATTTAGGATTAGATATGTGTTGGTGATTTGTAGGCTTAGGGTAAGGGTCTTGCTTTAACCAAACAAATAAATGGAAATCAATGGCAAATACGGATAGTGGAATCTAACATGTTTGTTTTGGGGGTTCTTGCTGGTTGGTAAGGGTTATTTTTTATTTTGTACGTGTTCATTTTGCTTTGTCTTTTCTCCCCACAGACGACTCCAACACCATCCAGTTGAAGCTCATCCAGCAGCGAAGGGACCCCCCCACTGTCCAGGAATATGACGTGCCTGTCTTCACTGAATGCAAAGAGCTTTTTATTAAATCTCAGTGGGACCTCACCACTCAACAGGCAGGATGAGCACTGCGTGGTTGCAAATATCAACAGATGTTATGATAAGACATATCCTAGTTTTCCTAGAAGCAGCGGTAAAAAGATTAGCGCGTAATGCTTGTTATCTTGTCGGAAAAGGTGAAGTGAGGCGTTTCTCATTTACCTTTTCATACCTGGAAACGAGCTTGTCTTATGGTTCTCTTTACTGATTTTACTGTGTTATTGTACAGTAATAAAAACCATGTTCTCCCACAAATCGTGATAAAGTTCTCGACTCTTTAAACAAATGAGGCCACAGAGCTTCAGATGATTATGTTCATCCTCTGGTTTCTTTTAGATATTGCCTCACATCGATGGATTCAGGCACATTCAGAAAATATCTGCTGAAGCAGACGTTGAGCTGAATCTTGTTCGTATTGCGGTGCAGAACCTACTGTGAGTACTTTCCTCTAACACGGCCCCTCTTACCTTACACTATTAAGCCCACAGTCCACATTTATCAGCAATGCTACTGCACTTCTTAGGAGTTAGCATAGCATATTTTGAATACAGTTGAATTTCTTTGAACATATAGCTGCTTTTGAATAAATTTCATAATCCCAGGACAAACAATTAAAACTGATAGATTTGTATCTACTTTTTTCTTCCAGGTATTACGGTGTGGTGACCTTGGTGTCGATATTTCAGGTACGGAACTGATTTCACAGCACATTGACAAATCTAAAAATGTTCCTGAAATTAACCCAAGCCTTAAAATCTAGGATATTAGCCTCTAAACACATGAGGAAAAACTGTTTTCAAGATTCAAATTCTCTGTTGTTTTTTTTTTATTTTCTAAAAGATACAAATGTAAGTTTGTGGAAAGCTTTATCAAGCTTTGCACTATTTATATCCATAATCGGTTCATTCTGAAAGTTTGTTTCGCCTCCACATCCTTTTAGAACCAAGGCCTTTCAGGGATTAGTGTTCAGAAATCTACCAGCCGCAGCCAGGATCCTGATCATCCTGGGTCATATAGGAACATCTGCACCACATCGTAACATCATTTTATAACCTTTTATTGAGAAAGGGGAATTATTTTGGAGAATTAAGTTTAATTAGCATTTCTAACAGTTTTCTCTACTTTTAGAGCCGTTGGCTGGAAGAACTTTGTTGTTAGTAATTTTCATTTAAAAGCTGATACATTGAATAAAAGGGAAAGAAGAAGCCAACAGTCTCTTAAGCTTTCTATCTTTATGGAGGACATTTTCTGTTTTGTTTTTTTCTAATGCTGACAAAATTCAGGTTGACCTTTGGTTCAGTTCAGTGCTTCTAGTTCCCCAACTTCTCAGATGTCACTTCTGTGTGATGCAATCGGAGCATAATCCTGTGCAGCTCTCTTTAATTTAATTAACAGATTAGTTTTTTTTATTAAATCTGTCCTTTTTTAAAAAGCTACGTTTTTTTAAATATTGTTTTAATATTGTTAATATTTGTATTACTGTATTTAAATGGTTTAATCCAATTTAATTTCTATTGCCTCCTCATTATCCAAACGTTTTTAGTGCCACAGGTGGAGGTGATCAAGCTTTTGCTGAGGCATTAGCAACATCATGGAATAGCTATAAATCTACGCTGCTCGATTCATTTAAAGGGTTGTTGTTTGTAGTGTTGTTTGTTTGGCGAAATTGAGAAACAATTTAACATGTTTTTGTATACATAAAGTGTTATCACTTTCCAAGCATTTAAAGGAAAGCTTAATTATGAGAAAAATGGGGTAAAAAAAAAAAAAAAGCTAACATCTTTTTAGGAAACCTATAGTCATCTCCACTGGCTGTTATTTATTTCTTCTAGTACTCCAATGTCTACTGCACAACCCCGAAGGTTCAGAGCCTCATTGATGACAAGTCCATTCAGGACGAATGCCTCAGCTACGTCTCCAAGCACGGTAAGGGAGAAGAGGGCTACTAAATGAAATTAATGGATTCATTTCCAGATGTTGATTGATTTTTGGCCTCATCATCAGGTCAGAAACGGGCCAGCCTCAGAGATGTGTTTCAGCTCTACTGTGGTCTCAGTCCTGGAACTACGGTGCGAGACCTTTGCTCCCGCTACTCGCAGCAGCTTCAAAGAGTCGATGAGAGGTCAGCGTAGCTCATCGTTTCACTTCCTGAAATGACTTAACTTCTCTGGAAATGTCTGGTCAGAGTAGCTCTCAAAGCATGTTGAGTTGGCTGCTGATTCGCTTTGTGTTTTAAACTCAGGAGGCTAATCCAGTTCGGGCTGATGAAGTCTCTTATTCGACGGCTTCAGAAGTATCCTGTGAAGGTGGTCCGGGACGAGAGAAGCAGGCCGCCTCGCCTCTACACCGGTTGTCATAGTTACGATGAGATCTGCTGCAAAACAGGCACGTTCAGAAGCTCTCTATAAGCAGCATTTTGGGTTTGTTATTTCACAATGCACAGATCAGTCATCATTAGCATCATCCTAATAACTCATCCTATACTCAGGCAATTTTTGGTTCTTTCTCAGACTCATGGAACATTTACACACTTCCTTGTTTTAAAAAATAAATCCTTGCAAAATTTCAGCACACTATTTATAGAACTATATGACTGACTACATATTTCCATGACCAATAGGCACATGGTTCATCAACGGCGCATCAGAATTAGGAAAGAACCTAGAAATATAATCGAAGCTAATTAAAGATCGAACAGTAATCCAAAGTGTGTTGGTCTGTTGAAACCCAACAGAGGGGGTTACCGTAAATAAAACAGGGAGCGGGTACTCATAATTCTTCTGACTACCTTTAATATCTAGCATTCAGCATTTTATTTATTGAGAGAAAAAAGTGCTTCATTCAAACCTAGCTCCTTTGTGTCCCCTTATTAAATCATATAGTCACTAAAATCAACCTATTAAATAAATGTAGTCATTTAAATCAATCAGTCTCATAAGATTTGGAAAGTTTTGAGAGCCTTTATATCTAAATCCTCTCAGAGGTAGTTGATCAACCAAAGTTACTCCAAGAGAGCAACTCTTGACTTACCTACAGGATAACCAAGAACCGGGGAGAGGTCCAAAGTGTTGAAGCCAATCTGAATAAAATATTTTTTCATTTTAAATCTGCCCTAAAAAAATCTTTATGACTGCTAAACCGTTTGTTAAAATGAAATGCAGACTTAAAGACAATAGCAGAGCCTTTTTAAGTTGTGCGTCTATTACATCTGGCGTAAAACTAACCCTGTTTTCCATTCTAAAGCAGCAAATCTTAAACAAAAAAATGACCCATCATCAGTTTGTTGCCTTAAACTCAGAGTAGTTAAGTGTTTTGAAGTGACTTGGAGTAAAGTAGGCAACGGTTCTAATCAACTCTAAAGTTTTCATTAGCACTTTAGCATAAAAAACAAATGCGGGTTTGTGTTTTTGTGATAAATTGTTAAGAAATGTGACGTTGAGCAGCCAATCTTAGCTCAAACTTTGCTGGAGTAAAACAGGTTTGCCTCAATTGTGCTGATTTTACAGGAATCACTTACCAGGAGCTGGATGAACGTTTGGAAAATGACCCTAACATAGTGATCTGCTGGAAGTGACCTTAAATGAAGCCATCTTCCATGAAGCCTCAACCAAAGCTGTCAAGAATGAAAAGAAGTAAAGCTCAAACTGTATTTTGTAATGACCTTTGCTTTTTTTTATAGTATTATTTATGTGTTCATTTCTAATTCAAGGGAATGACTGTCCAGTTGATAACTAGAATATAAATTAAAATTATGTTCAAACTGTTTCATGCTTTGATTTATTGTGTTGTTTCTTTTCTGTTTTACGCTCACTGTATAAATAGACCAAATACAGTCATCACTGTTGGATATCCTGCTTACATTGCCTGTATTTACTGTAAATAGTAAGAAACATTAACCTTTGCAGCAACACAAAATATAGCAACACATAAAATCCTCTCATAAGTATTTAAAATCTCACCTTTAAATATTTTTTTTTTGTTTTTGTAATGACACTGTACAGGATCTGTCTTTTTAGGATTTTGAGAGAACAAGCTATAACCTACATTTTTTTTTATTACTTTACAGTTATTTCAGGTTTCAATTCAACATTTACTAAACTGTGAACATAAACGGATAACAAATATTTTACTGAAGACTTGTAAGTAAATGCTTTCTACAAAATCACTGAACTAAATTAAAATTTAAAATGTCAGAACTGTTTATATACTTTTTGCTTTCAAGGTACAAATCATCTTGTTTTCCAGGTATCAGAAAATAGAAAATTTTGGCCACTAAAAACCTCAATACGTTTAGAGGTCTTCACACAATCATTGACTTAAATTTGATTCATTGCTTATATGAGCTGATAAGAATATATCGTTTATATATTGATACTCTTACTTAATCCTATTAATCGCATATTTTGCGAGCAGGGATTTGAATTTCGGCTTTCTTATACCTTCGTCTCAGCTCAGGCGCTGTGATTGGCTACAAACAATGGAATCCAAGGCGGCGTTGCTTAGCAACGGAACAGTCAATCGACGTTAGAAAACCTCCCCGTTGTTTGGTACTTTACATCAAACTCTGGCGCCCCTTAGTGGCGACTACTGAAAACTACAAGGTAAAACGGTTACCTTGGCAACTGTCTGTGTATATCTCACCCTGGCTGCTGGACATTATCAAATAAGTTCACCAGAGCGGCTGTAAATGTTTTAATTTGCCCGACATTGTTTGAAATAATCAAGACTGTGGAAATGGATACGTCGGTGGTGCTGCCTGTTGAAGCTGAGGGGATTATTCGAAGTTTGGATATTTTCTCCCTCAAAGAAGTGGGTTCTGCGAGGTAAGATCACAAACTAACGTTAGCATGAGCCAATGTATGCTAATGTAACGTTTCTGGGAGAACAAAGAGATCCCTTCTGTGATATGAATTAAAAAAATTATAAGGCAAAGTTAAAGAAACTGCCTTTGATCTGATATCCCTAAATAAAAAGGTAGAATAACCTGTTTGTGATCTAGATTAAGTTGTTCTATAAAGGCCTCTATGTAGTTTACCACAAGCCATGTAATAAGCGCAAAAGATATAATAGTTTAATGAGACCAAAACTAAGACTTTTGATTGATTGATTTAAAATGATTTGTGAGGCAGAAAACTTAAATTGCAAAATCTACTAAAAACACACCCTAGCCCCTATAAAACATTGTGCTGGCAGTGTCATGCTTGTGATGCCTTTCTATATAAGGAAAAAATGAAAATGTGAGGAAATGTAAGGAACAAATCTGGAAGATTTGTTAAGAAAACCTGATTGAATTAAGAAAACATGTTTAAATTCACGATTTTTCCCTGCCTTTTTCTGTTTTAGCAAGTACAAACTGTGTAATATTCATACAAACATGTTGTTTAATTAAGGAGCAGAGATACTGGTATAGTAGTCTACCAGAAAGTCATTTTATTGCATGAATCATGCAATAAAAGGCTTCCTCACAATAACTGAAAAAAAGAAACCTTCAACAACACAGTACTACCAATCCTTTCATACAGGATTGACAGTTAAAAAGCAGGTTCTTGAGGCTCATTTATTAGTCCAGCATGGACTAAAAGTAGGTTTTTCTGAATTTCATTACTCTTTGAGCACATTTCACTTAATTATTCCAACTGCTGCCAAGCTGGAAGATGTCTGAGCAAAGGCAGAGAGCAGCTAGACTGGGGAAACATTTTATAATTTTAGGGTTAAGAGTGGGTATATTTTCCCTATGTATGGGTTTGATTATAGAAAAAGGCCTCAAATTGTAGCTGTTTTTAAAAACCCTCACCTTTTCTCACAGCTTTTTCTGTGTTAACAGGTGGTTCAGACAACATGAACATATTGAGAGACTAAATATGCAGGCCATACTGAATGCTTCAGCCATGCACGATGAGTTTGTCAAGGAGCTCCTGGTGTCCTTCGGAAAGGTGACCTCAAGCTCTTATATCTACAAAGTGATAACTAACAGCAGGGTGAGTGATCAATTCCTCTTTTCTCAGATACCTGTTCTGGTCCATGAGATGATCCTTGTGGAGGTGTGGAAGCAGAAAGTGTTCCCAATCCTATGCCAGCTGCAAGACTTCAACCCTAAGTGCACCTTTCATCTTTACATGCTGGTACGTGTGAAAATGAGATCTGCAACATCTCTGATCAGCTTGTCATGACATTTAATCGAATTTTCATTTTGTCTCTCTTAGATCCACCATGAGGCTACAATCATCAACCTGCTTGAAACAGTGTTGTTTCATAAGGTCAGTAGGTTCTCCGATATTTCTAATCTCTCCTGAGTCTTTGTTTGCCTGTAAATGTTTTAATTTGCTTTGGAAGCAAGGTTGCAGCATCAGGAAAATGTAATGATATGTGCTATCATTACCTATTAGTTCATACCCTTCAACTTTTTACATAATTTTTTTTTTATCTTCCCAGCCATAATTGTATTTTTAAGCTTTTATATGGCAGTTAAACTAAATATAATTTTAAAAGAGGAAGAAAAATTATCTCTGTTTGTTTTTAATCTATTTTAGTAATTAACAGCTGAACGAAATGCCATGTGTTTGCGTTCTTTATAGAAAAACCTTTATTTGAATTTGTTCTTCATTAAACATCTCAAGCTTTGATTTGACCAAACCCCTTTTTTTAATCTGCATTATGATATCATACGTGTGAATACTTTTGCGGGTCAAACTATCAGGTATTGTGTTTCTGGAAGTTTAGGATTCCTGTGAGGCAGCTGGTGATTCTCTTCTTGACTTGGTGGATTACTGCCATCGTAAACTCACTCTGCTGGCCAGTGAGGCAACCAAGGGCCATGCTGCGGCTCATGATCGACAGAACCAGCTATCCCCTATAGAGGTAAACTTTTGATGCCTCTGTTCGCTTTCTTGCATCTCTTCCACACTGCAGCATCATTCAAACCAGGGATATGAGTCACATCCTTTTATTTCTGCTTAATGAAGGAGCTGCAGACGCAGAATACGGCACTGGAGTTTGAAATCTCTCTTAAAGCTGTATCTGTTCTGAGCTACATCGCAGATCATTCTGACAGGTACATGATGGAGGGATTGCTTTGAAGTTACATTTTCTGTTTTTCAAATTGAATGGAAACCTTTAACGTTTCATAGATAACAAGCAGGATGCAAAAAACCAAACAAATGTGTCATCTCTTTCCTCTCAGCATCAGTGTCATCAATCGTGTGCTGTGTACGCACAATATGCCATGTGTGCTGGTTCAGCTGATAGAGTCCTGCCCCTGGAGTCGGAGCGTAAACGGTAGATCTTAATACCTGCACTTAAAACATAGGAATATGACCCTTTGTTAGAATTTATAAGATTTCATAAAGATATTCATCTTGCAATCATTTTGCAACTTTATTGTTTTTTTTTTTTTACTTATGTTCTTTAACAGACCAATAAAGCCTTAGATGAGCAGCCGTTCCATCCTGATATTCAATCCCACGTACTGTAGGTCTGCTGGGTTTTATCTTGAGGTAGCAGAGTAAAAGGGGGATCTGAATACACATACAGGCTATACCTCTCAGATTTTATTTCTAAAAACCTTTTCCCTCCACTTATTCACATAATTATTACACCGTGCCTTGTGTTTGTTTATCAAATAGAATCTCGAAGTGGCTAAAATTGTCAGAAATTTCTCTCAAGTACGACAAAACTATTTTTATTTTACTCTGGTCTAAGTAAAAAGTTGCCATTCAATAAAAATTATTTAGTGAAAAGGCTTGTTTAAGTACCAGGTAACTGATCTAAACATCTAATTTACTATTTAAGAATGAAATATTCAACAGTTCAAAAAAACGCATATGCTAATATTTTCAAGACTAAAATGAAATCAATAAAACTAAATTTCGACATAAAAATTCAGTCAGAGAAAACATTTTTCCAAATGTATTAAAGCTTAAACCACCTCTAGTAACTATATCTACTGTGTGTTGTTTATTAACTTGACCACCAAATGTAATTGAAGGTTCAACAGATGGGAAGTAAAGCTTATGTAGAAAAGCAGAACACTAGTTTCAACATAAACCGTAACTGTCTGTGCCTGAAGCAGTTTTGCTTGGAACAAGTTTGCTCATCGCTCAATAAAGTTTCTCAGAGTGAGCGTCCAAAATCTTCATTTAGGTAATGGTAGTATATAATGAGTTATATAAGGTACGAAATGAAAACGCAATAATATGTCATGAATTGTAACTATACCAATCAAATACTGTGGAAAAGAGGAGAAATGAGCCTTAGGAATTTGAATGCTTTTGTAAGGCCCTGTCTGCTCTCTATTGCCCCCTCTAGGTGGAGTAGAAAAGTACATTAATGGCAAATGGCAGAGGATTCCTGCTGAGGACCATTTGAAGATGACTAAACTTGATGGCCAGGTCTGGCTGGCTCTGTACAGTTTGATACTAAAGGAAGAATGTCAAAGAAAATACGACTTCAACAATTTCAACAAGAACCAACTTCTAAAGGTAAAAACTAAAACAAAAATATAAACTAACTATATGTGTTTCTATGTGTTTAAGGGTTTTTGTGAGTAAGAGGATTTTATTTGACTTAAGCTAATGTTTTGGAAGTACCACTGTTCCAGATTATTGTCCTTTACATGTTATCTGACCTCCTTCCTTGTAGAAAACAGATCCAGTCCCCATAGATGTATTTTTTAATGCTACTTCCTCCTATTATGAGCTTCTCATCCTCTTCCTGTAGCACTAATTACATAACCAGACAACCTTGAGCATCCTTTTGCAAGCACAGATATTCTCCTGAGTATCCCTACAACCTGAGGTGTGCTGATGTCTGAATATTGCTGCTGTGCTGTTCCCAGCTCAGGAGTTTTTTGACAGACGTGCTGATCGATCAGCTGCCGATCCTGCTTGAGCTCCAGCGCTTCCTGGCTCATCTTGCTGTCACAGACCCGGCTCCACCAAAGAAAGAGCTGATTCTAGAACAGGTACAGTCACTTTGACACATGTACCTTCATTCCATTCTTCCGTGCTCTCACCCTCAGATGTTCTTTATGTTCAGATCCCAGAAATGTGGAGCCAGATTGTCAGAGACAATTCTGGGAAGTGGAAAGCGATAGCAAAATATCAGGTCAAAGAAACATTTAGCCCATCTGACAGTGACTTACAACATCAGGCCCAGAGGTAAGTAATCCTTGAAACACTAACCTGAGTGCAATGTGAAAGAATATAGGAGGGAAATTCACAAACTGGTGCTTTAAAAATCTCTCATCAAGGTTGGCCCAGACATACAACTTGGATGTCATGGAGCGTTTGCTCCCAGAGAAACCAAAGTGTGGATCCTGTGGTAAAGAGGCCTCAAAGAGATGCTCTAGATGCCAGATAGAGTGGTACTGTAACAGGTAAGATATGGAGGGCTAGTACTGACATTTTTACATGCTACATCGCCAAAATTTTACTGTATTTTACTAAAATTTTAATGGAAAGGCTTCCCCATTAGTTTGGCAAAAGATATCACGAACAGAAATTTGTAAAAATGAAGCCTGAATTAATATTTAGCATCCTTTGCTCCGATACAATTTAAATATCCTTATCAAAATCTGACACAGCTGTTTCCATTCAAACTCATTTATTTGATAAACAGAGCAGGGGTTAGTTGCAACACTTTTTTTTTCTTTTCTTCCAACTTCTCCAAGATTATTGGACCTAAACCAACCATATTAAAAATACACCTGTCTGATAATTGCTTATAGCTTTTAAATATAATTAGACAGGGCTGATTTTTCACATCGCTAATTAGTGCTAAACCTCTGAACACTCTCTCTCAGAGACAATTGTCATAAAAACATTTTTTTTCCCTAAATAAACTTCTCTTTTTGTCTCAGTAAGGGTGTTATTGTGAGAGTTTTATTGCTTTCTAATAAATTTCCTTTGCAAATAAATAAATAAAGTTCACATAGACAGACACCCCAAAATGAAACTATTAAATCTCAGACCTTTTTATGCACTGCTTTTATTAAACACCTAAAAATTAACACAGCAAACATGACATCCCAAAAGCCAGTTTTGAAACCAGGAAAAAAGAAATAATAATAAAACAGCTTTTTAAGAGCAGAGACATCTTAAATACTTTATTTATTGATAGGGGTCTAAAAGATAACCTAACACCCCTTTCCCACCATCATTAATCAGATATTTTTAGTTGTAGAAATCATCTGCAGCTGTACAATCTTTATGTCCCCAGGACCCGCCATCCAGCAATGGACCCACACTTTCCTGGATTTTAAGTAGCTTTCCAGTTTGGGGACAGTTGTACTGTAAGCTATGACAGAACACCATGCACTAGCTGGAAACATAAATATGAGCACATGCTAACCATGTGATTTGCAGGGAAACTAGCTAAATTGTATTTACTTAGTACAAATGGTCAGGACAGTATGACAAAAAACACACAACATGGAACAACATACTTACAGCCAAAAAAAAATGTTTTTCCCCACAATAAATTTAGATGTTCTTATGTTTTTTGTTCTCTCCTGCTTGTTAGAAGACATATTATCTCCAGTACAGTGTGAATGTCATCAATATGCTCTTAATTGGAAAAAAAAACACTTGTTGACACCTGTGGGGTTTTTTTTTATCATGAAAACTTTAATCTAGAGAAAAGATGTAAACCAGTTTATGTTTGTTCATGAACAATTGTCGTATGATGACAAAATGGGAAGAGCAAAGCAGAAAAAACTGCAAACCTAACAAGACGTAAAAATACATCTACCGTAAACAGATAGGTTGGTGAAGAGAGCGTTGATTAGAGGTGGCAACTGGAGGAGAATGGATGGCGTAACGAAGGTAGCTACTGTTGAGCCATAAAAGTTCTTGTTTGCAGTTTGTGTTGATAATTTTAAAGGACAACCAATAGGAATGCTCTGATCTGATTAGACCAAGCTTGAAACTTTTAGGCTACATGCTGTGTTTTGGAAAAAAAAAAAAAAGAATAAAATGCAGAGTGCAATCCCTTAGAATAAAATTGTTACAGGCTGAAAAATATTTGACAATGACGTAGAAAATGCCATTTCTACAATACAATGCTGATAAACATACATCCAGAGCTGAAAACGAATGTTTTAATCATATTCATCTATTAGACGACCTAGTCAAAATCCTCAAGACTTGAAAACTTATTTTACAGGTACTCTCCATCCAATCAGAAAGCACTGAAGCTTTGTTTTCAACTTATTCAAGAGTCTGACAGCTGTGGTGTATCAAAATGTGATTAAATTGACCTGGGGGGTGAAAAATGCAGATCAGTCTTCATTTGTAAAGGAAAAAATCAAATTTTCCTACTGATTTACTTTGACCTCTGTCATGTTTTTCTTCTCTGAAGACCATGCCAGGTGAAGCACTGGCCTAAACACAAGAAGGCCTGCCAGCTGATGACTGACACTATGGAGAGGATCCAGGAGGACATGCAGATAGAGAGCCGAGATAATCTGCTTTAACCGGAGAATGATGAAGAGGAACCAACATTTCTAGATAGAAAAAAAATCTCCATTCTCCATTTGCACGATGCTGAAACATGACATTTGTGATGTATGTGATATCCTGCAGAAATCCTAAATAGAATTTAATGTTTAGTGGTTTTTTAACATAATAAAGTTTCAAAACATTGTGTCATACAGTCTTTTTTTTATTTATTTATTTTTTCCCTTTATTTAACCAGGTAAACCCTGTTGAGATCTGGATCTACTTTTCAAGAGCGACATGGGCAGAGATCTGCAATACACTGCAACCTGGTTACAAAATTAAAACCAATTAATACATATGCACAAATATAAAACAATAAAAACTATTTAGAGCACTGACACTGTGTCATAGAAGCGTGTTATCTATCTTTAAGAACCGCTCAAAATAAGTCCAATGAAATAGTGTCTGACATCTTGAGCTCAGACTGAAGCTGATTCCACGCTGTAGGAGCAAACACACTGAATGCTTTCTTTTCTTTATCAGTTCGAACACGAGGAACATGTAGAAGAATAAAGACATTTGAGCGTAAAAAATGTACTAGATCTATGCAAAAGAGAGCTTATGTATGTTGGTGTTAGTCCAAGGAGAGATTTATATATAAGGATCATCAAATGATTGTTTCTCCGAACACTTAAAGAGGGCCAATCAGCTTTTGCATACAAATCACAATGATGTATCAAACATCTACTACCAGTTATAAATCTTAAAGCACAATGATAAACAGTATTTAATGATTTCAGACATTTGGTTGAAGTATTCATATATAAGACATCTCCATAATCCAGAAGTGGCAGGAATGTTGCTGCTACCAATTTACTTCTAGCTTTGAGTGAGAAACTGTCAGGATTTGTTTGAGGGTTGAGGACCCAAAAGCAGAGGCAGGTAGGCAGAGTTGATTTCATGGTTGGTTTAATGAAGGAGTAACGGAAAAAAGCAAAGTCCAAACAAACAGGCAACCAAGAATCCAAAATCCAAAATGGAAACAAGGTCCAAAAAACAAACATGAAACCAGGAGTCCACAAAAAAAAAAAAAAAAAAAAAAAATTCAAAACAAAAAAAAAAAATAAGAAAAAACCCCCCAGAAAAACATGGAGACATCAGGGAATCAAAACTCAAGGAGGAAGACTCAGAGAGACGAAGTGGAAGAAGACTGAAGAGGTTAGACAAGGACCCAGCAAAGAGGAACTGTAGAGAGAGGGCTTTTAAAGGAGACAGAGACAAAGAGAGGGCTAATGAGAAGATTGGGAACAGGTGAAGACAGAGCAGAAACAAAACAGGAGCTATGGAGAAAGGAGAACACAGGAGGGCAGCAGCGGGCAACAAATGAAAAAACAGGAAGACTGGAAATAACTAGAAAACCCTACAAAATAATTATTAAACCACTAACACTAGAAAACAAGGAGCAAAGCAAAACTGAACACTAAAAAGAAAATATAACAGAACCAAGAACAGTAACTGAGAAAAAACAAACAAACAAAGAAAACAATAAACAAAGAATTAAACCATAAAAACTAAGAAACAAGGAGCAAAGCAAAATTGGATACTCAAAAGAAGAACATGATAGAAAACAGAAACGATCCATTTCGATAATAAAACCCAATCTTCATTTTCAATGTTCGTAATAGATTTGCTATGTGATTTTTTTTTTTAAAGTAAGTTCATCATCGAGAGTAAAACCAAGATATTTGTAATTACCCACAAACTCAATTTGTGGACCTACTGCAGCGGTAAGAAATAAAGGGATCTCTGGTAGTTTAGCAGAGTGTGAGAAAACCATTGCCTTGTTATTTCTTGTCTTGCTTAAACACAGCAGAAAGGGAAACTTTTGCAAAACACTTCAGGAAATGTCCTTAATTTGGTTCATTTACATTCCCCCAGTTATCATTAGACTTTACTCTCCCTGGTTGCTGAGCAGTTTTCTGTGTGAAGGGTTTTCATGTCACTATAGGCAAATATTCGGAAAATATATAAGACTATTTTGCATCTGCTATTTTTTTGTCTTATCTTTTTCTGCTGCTGGTGCAAATGACAGCTCTACACCTCTGCAGGGACTGAAGGTTGGAGGGTTGGGGACTTTGTCCGCCCACTCAGCTGTCCCCCTCCCTCCTTATACATGAAGACATTTCACCGGATGTCTGTGCAGCTCAATCTCATCTTTCACTCTCTTTTTTTTCAACTGCTTCCTTCTTGAGCAGCTTGAGCCGACCGAGGAAAAGATAAAAAAGTAAAAGATGTTGTGCTGAGGCTGATGAGGGTCACCGTCCCTCCTCTCAGCGTCCCGTTATCCGCCGCCGGGCTGCCCTCCTCCTCCACAGCCTGGAAACAGCCCCATGTTTGTGCGCAAAGTTCAGCTCTGCTCTGATGGAAGAAGTTAGAAGACAAAGCGGCCACAGCGGAGTGGTTTTCTCCTCTGTTCCGGTAAGTTTACACCACAGACACTTCTGCGCTTAAAGGGAGCAAACCTAGAATAACACAACAAGGATCTAGTTTGTTACTTTTATGAAACATATCACTATTTAAAATGATTGCTTTTAGTCTGAGGTTGTGATGCGTAGCTGTTTATATTTTAATCAACTTTTACAGAAGTAGAAAAATCGTCTTCCCTTGTTAGAAGTCTGGTAAAGGTGCGTAAAGATGTTTTGTAATAAATTAATTGTTAAATAGAAAAAATAAAAAGAAGAATTTTAATGATTCAGTCATGAAATTTGGATAAGAAATAGATCATTGCTTGAAAGAAAATGTCCTGAACTATAACTAGGTTATGGAATCTATGAATATAGATAATAGTATCATTTTATCTGTTTCATTTGTAGCTAATTCCAATTTCCAATTGAAATCCTATATAAAAAAGACCCATTTATTTATTTATTTTTTAACCAATTTTGATTTGTTAATCGATTATTGAAATAATTGTCACCTAATGAGGCGATAGATTAAACGTTAACTGGAGTATAGAAACTGTAAAATATGCTTTTAGCTGACAGAACAACCCACTTAGTAAATTTATTAAATTTGTATAATTAAATATAAACATTTTGCATTTAAGATAAAAAAAAAATGTTTTTATCGTCTCTCAATGTGCTCTATCCAGAACCCCTAAAGTGGAAAAGTTTGAGTTTCACCTGGTTTAATTTTGGAAAATAATCTTCTTTAATTAGACTTTGGCTATCCGATTATTAATCAACTAATCGAAAAAATGATAAACATATTAATCAATTAGCAAAATTATCATAGTTGTAGCCCTAATTAAATTAGCCATGTACCAATAAAGGCTTTTTAATAACCTTTTTTTTTTTAGGGCCTCAGACCTCCTTTTAAATGTTAAACTTGGATCCCCTACTGAAGAGCATCAGACGGACATCTTTTCAGTCCCTACAAGCACCCCATGCTCACTGTCTTTCATTACAAGTTGTTTTAGAAATTCTTAGGGGTCCAAAATATATTAATATTTACTTCTGGTTATGATATCAAAGCTGACACAAAATCGTTGTGCATCAATATGAACAGAAAGTTAAAGTAAGGTGTCCTCCTCTAGTCAGATCCTAGTAGCTCCATGACAGAGCTGCCAAATGGCTTCTTCTCTGCAATACATTTCTCAGACTCATCCTCACAAAAACCTAAAAAGGTGCGAGGGTGAAGATTGGTCAAATTTTTGAGCGTTAAACGAGAAACTAAATTCGTCCAAACAACCAGTCAGTTATCGTCTATGTGCCCGATCATATCATCATAAGAAGTTCATTTAATGTTTTGTCTTAAAGAGAGGGACCATAACAAGGGGCAGGACCAATATTATATGGGCCCCTGTTGGCCCCGGTTTAGGACCGCCCTTGAAAAAATGTAAGAGAAAAGTTTGACTGAACTACTGAAAGTTGCTCTCCAATTTATAGCAGGACTCTACATTTATTGATAACAATGTTGTTGCTGTTGTTTTTTTCCTTATACTTAAATTTGACTTTGAAAATACAGAATTAGTACGATTCCTGATAAAACAGTCAATTCTTGTTTGAACAAACCGAATTAAGTTGATTCTGATTCTGAATGTAAAAATACTTTGTTTAGTTTTGACCTACAACTATAATTGAGCTTACCTTTTAATATATTTACTATTTCATCTCATTTTATTTTGACATTGTTTTATTTTATTTGAATGACAAAATGGTCAAACAACGTAGTACAGTTTAAAGGCTAGGCCAAACAGACAAACTGGAAAGCCACCGTGTGTGTTGGGGAGTTTTTTAGTCAAAATTAGATCAGACTCTTCTACAGTAGTAGAGCGTATCCACATAATATTGTGATGTCTGATTAGCTTTATCTTGTTTAGGCTTCTTTATTCATAATGTGGATCTCATCTTAAGAAAACTATACTTACAGGAATCTAAGGGAGTGTTCACACCTTGGTTTTGTGTGAAAGCAGAATTTCTTTCTGGACAGCCCTTATAGTTAGAATGTCTTTTAGATATCAGGGTGTTAGATGTCTGTTGAAACACAGGTTATTTAGTTGATTCAGTTTGCAATAAAAAGAAATGGAAAAAATCAAATAGATATTTTTTTCATGATAAAAGCAGCATTGCTACAGACCTTGCTTCAGTTTTCCCCCTCCTACATTTCTTTCCATCAGTGATGATGCTTAATGCTCCCTTCCGACGGTCATGATGTCTTGGGGGGAGTTTATCGAGCTCCGTGACCTGAACTCTAGCAGTGGGCAGATGGAACTGACTGGCCTGCGTTCGCCATGCTCACCCCCGCGCCTGGAGAGAACCAACGCCTTGAGGATCAGCCCAGGGAAGGTGCCCGACCTCCTGAGCCGCGTGGGCATCATCAGGGTTCTCAGCAGCTCCCAGGACCCCGAGTTTGTAGAAGAGAAGGGAGAGGGGCATAACTTCCAACCCTGCAGCCATGCTCAGCCTACGTGGTGCGACCTGTGTGGTGACTTCATTTGGGGCCTTTACAAGCAGAGTCTGCGGTGTGTCAGTGAGTGGGTTTAAAGTTTCAAAAGCTGCATTGCTGCCTCAGTACATCTGCATGGCATGGAGAGCAATGAGAGATTTTCAGACAAAGGAAAATATTGTTTTGATTTTCTGTGCTGACTTTCAGCTGTTTCTTGGTGTTGTAATGTGTTTTGGTTGATAAAAAAAAAACAAACAAGAATATAAACTTTTATACACTCATTAACATTGAAGTTGATGAGTGTACCAAAACCTAACCCTCTGTACATGAATCTGGATCAAGGATAAAGGGGACAAAAGACAAGGTTCTTTCCTGATCTAGCTTTAAATGAAGTTCAGTTATTGTTTTTGATGCCATGTTAGAGAGAGAACACTCTTTAAACATACATGCAACATGCTGCGCAGTAAAACACAGCAGCACATTACCCTGAACACACTATCTCTCCTGTGAAACATGATAGTGGCAGCATCATGCTTTGCAATCCTTCACATTAACATGGTCAAGAGGCTGAGTTGATAAGAAGATGGATTATGTTTTAAGCACATGTACAATTACATCTATATATTCAGAGACATCAAAGAGCGACGGTGAGAGTTAGCGACACACATATGCAGCCAGTGGTACAGATGTTATGCCTGTTTTGGAATCAATGCCAGTTTGAGAGCAGACTGAAAGCAGCCATTGTGGTTTTCTTACTCTGGTCATAATAGAAACAAACTTATCTATAACATTAGCAGTGCAGCTGTGGTTTGCACTTACTGTAGCTCAGCAAGAGGCGGGGGACACCCTGGACAAATCGCCAGTCTATTGCAGGGCAACACAGAGACAAACAACCATTCACACACACTCATAACTAAGAAGAATTTAAAGTCGCCAATTAAGCTAACAGTCATGTTTTTGCACTGTGAGAGGAAGCCAGAGTACCCGGAGAGAACCCATGCATGCATAGGGAGAACATGCAAACTCCATGCAGAGAAACCCTTGGCTGGGCCATATATATGCAGCAAGAAAGGCTATATAGGTTTATATATATACATTATCTATCTATCTATCTATCTATCTATCTATCTATCTATCTATCTATCTATCTATCTAT
>NW_015150701.1:518454-544487 GCF_000732505.1 Cyprinodon variegatus
ATATTTATATATATATAGTGAAATAGAAGTGCAGTGAAGTGAAATAGAAGTGCAAATGCTGTACAGTGAGAGAAGATGCTGTAAATATAAATAAAGCGTAGTCAGTAAAAGAAGGAAAGATAACTAATAAACTGAGTATAGAAATAGCAGAAACAATACAGATGTGCCAAAATGTGCAAAATGTCAGCAGTATGTTATTTAAAGTGACTGAGAAAGGAACTGTGTAAATGTAATCTTGATTCTAAACCTTATAAGGTTGTTTGGTGCAGTGATGGTTATATGGTCTTACAGCTTGTGGGAGGAAGGATCTGTGATAACACTCATTTGTGCATTTATCGTAAAGCATTCTGCCACTGAAGAACTCTCCATAACAGGTTCATGCATGGGGTGGGTGACATTATCTAACATGGATGTTAATTTAGTTACAGTCCTTTTGTTTCCCACCACCTGCACTGAGTCCAACCACAGAGCTACAGATAAGCCACTACTCCAACAGACAGCTCTATAGACGATGGCTAATGCCACAACAGAGTCACAGAAGGTCTTCAGGAGTGCCAACTGCACTCCAAAAGACCTCAGTCTCCTCAGCAGTGTGCTCTGACCCTTCTTGTAGACAGCGTCACTGTTATAAGTCCAGTCCAGTTTACTGTTTAGGCAAACACCCAGGTACTTATAAGTACTCAGTGTCCCCTCCCTGTTCACCATTGTCAGTGGGGTGATTCTGTACCTGTGAAAGTCCTCCACCCTACTCCTTGGTTTTCCCTGCCTTTATCAGAAACTGGTTCTGCTGGTATCGTAAAGTCCTGAGATAACCCTGTAACAACAATTACCCGATTATCTGTTTTGATGTTTCCATATTTTTAGCTGCATCTGCCCTAACCTTTGTAACTTTCTGAATGTTCAGACTGCAGGTTTACATGCCACTACCGCTGCCGTGCCCTGATTCAGCTGGACTGCAGCTGGGAGCGTGGCTCGGCGGCGGACCTCACAACTGTTGTGGAGCACACCATAGAGACAGACACGAATGTGGTAAGCTGTCTTGCACTGAATTACGAAGCATTGTAACTGGAAGTTAGCTCTGCCCACAGGCAGAACAGAAACTCAGCGGCACCTTTTCTCCTCATTTATGGCTATTTCAGGAGGACTTCTCTAAAAAAACAAGTTAACTGCACCTTTACTGACCTTTAGCAATAAAAATCATATTCAACTTATTTAACTGAAAATGGACCAACATGTTCTTTTTAAAAGCTGCATTTCCACCTAGTTTGCAATACACAGCAACAGCTGTAGAAAGAGAAGTCAGTTGTTTGATAAGTTGGTTTCCAAATGTTACCTTATGCAAAAATCTGGGTCTGAAATGAAACCTGTGGGGAAATGCTTGAGTATTTGAAACACTGTTTCCAGAAAGTTTAGATGCAGGTAATGGTGAAGAAGAACAAGGTCATTTGAAATAAAGTAGTGATGTTTTTTTGTTTTTTTTCTTAGGCTTCGTTTGCTTGAAATTCAGATTAGAGACTATCGGGAATCTGCTGAACTACTTTCTAGTTTTTCTTTTATTGCTAAGCGTGTTTTCCCTTATTACATCATCTTTTTCCATTTAATATTCTGTTGTATCAGTTTTTTTTTGTTTCTGTTGTAAAAACAAAACAGGAAGAGGTGCTTTCTCAAATACAACCACAAAATCCAAAAATAGTAAAAGTAAAGCGATTTTTCCTACTTTATACTTATGGTACAAAAACAAATATATGACCTCTGTATACTTACACTTAAACATATATATTTTACATTTGAGTTTACAGCCAGTACACACTGACTCCTGCTATCTATAACATTTTTAGATTATTTCTACTTCATATTCAAGGTGCATCAAACCACATTACCTTGCATCCTACTGGTTCTAACAATGAAGCACCAATGTGTTTACTCTACTACCTGTGTTTTTTTTCCACTTCTGATTTTAGGACAAATACACACAAAGGGTTGAAAATGATAAAGCTAGTTGCAAAAAATACTGCCTAGATGGAATAAATTTAATCATACTGGTTCTGCTCGGTTCTAACACCAGTTAGGTTAGCCTCTACAGTAAGGGTGTTGCACAATAGATAACGTGAGCATTTCTTTAAATCAAAAATATTAAACATACTTCAATGTTTTTCAAATCAATAAAAATACTTTTACTTCAGGTAATAAGAATAATTTTGTAATACCAGGAAATCCTGTTGCTGATGTCCACTTATGTAAACTTAAAATAAAACAAGTAACAGCAAAACAAGCAAACTGTTTTTGGAATCTGTTAAATATTGTTCATATTTTCTCTCATTTAGATTAAAATGGCAGTTTTTTTTTTTA
Source organism: Cyprinodon variegatus (assembly GCF_000732505.1). NCBI lineage: Eukaryota > Metazoa > Chordata > Actinopteri > Cyprinodontiformes > Cyprinodontidae > Cyprinodon > Cyprinodon variegatus. The sequence goes on from NW_015150701.1 coordinate 520,804, forward strand.
AATAACATTGTTAACAACTATAAGTTGTAAAACAATTTTCAAAAGTAAAACTTGAATCATTAGTACTTATATTAAAAAACAAACAAACAAAAAAAGACAACCCAGCAGCTATTTTCTCTGCTGCAAGAATGACTTTGATCATTTGAGAAAACAAGAGAAAATCCAAAACCATCCTTTGAGCTTGAAGAGCAGCAGTGCTCAGAAACAGGTGGGGGAGGGAAGAGTTTCTGAACTCTTTGTCTGTAACTAAAATTTTTATTCCATCATGGTAGAAACAAGGTCATGTTAAAATATAACATTATTTCTCCTTATAGATTTTTTTTTTCATAAATAGTTTATCAACCGATTTTTCAAAAAGGTCTTTTTGGTGGGAGACACTCCACTGGAACGTGCAAACTTAGGGTTAGTGTTTACGGACTGGTTTGCCGTTTGGCTAAACTGTGTGTAGTCTGTTTACTTACTTGTTATTCACCTAATCACATGAGCATGCCAAGTGTTGCCAAACCAGAGTGCAACATTTCTTATTTTATGTTAGCTAGAGAGAAGCAGCCTGCAAACATGGAAACCAGCGAGGGAAGAGGACCAAAAATGGGTTTTGTCCCAATTCAGGGGCTGCATCTTTTAAGGTTTTTCTATACCGATTACTGTCCATTGATGATCCTATAACGCCAACTAACTTTTAGCTGATGTGAAAGATGCAACTAGGGTATTTTCTGTGATTTCCCATCATTTCCCATGATTCAGTGCAGGTCAAAAGGGTCAAGCTCAGACATCAATAAAGAGGGTGACAAAAATTGAGCATAAAAGTTGAAATAATCAGCTTTCTGTGACCCAAAATAAACTGTTAAGATGTTTTGAGTCATCAAAGTAGATTTGTTAAATATCTACTCTGCTTATTGTGATTCCACTTCATTTTTAAAAGAATTTCAAGCTTTTTTGCTCCAGCGCGCCTCGGCCGCTCTCAGCCAACCAGGCGGTCCTCTCTACCTCTCGCAGGGAAGGCGTCTGGCGTACCACTGGATTGAACTGCTGGGTGGGATTAAACACAACTCAATCAGAGAATACTGAAAAAATTGTGTTTGGCTTCTTTAAGACTTGTATGGTTATTCAATAAATCTTGACTAGAAATTAAGCAAGCTTTAAAACAAGGATTTGATTTCATACCAATGGAGGCATTAGGAGATGAACAATAAGCTCATCTTCACGTGCCGGCAGCCACAATACAGCTGCTGTGGTTCAAGGATAAGATAAACAGGAATCAGATCAAATAATCTGGATCCAGCCAAAAAGATTGAATTTATCCTCAATGTTATGGAAATAAAAATTTAAAGTCATGTTGATAAACCTGGCTATTCTCACCAAATACCTTCCTAACAAATTTTATTTTTTTTATGATTCCACTAGGCTGATTTAATTTTCAAAACAACTGTTTATCTTCGGCTTTTTGAAAATCATCAAATCACAGATTACTGATGGCATATTTTGATCAATTTTTTGACATGTGACTTGTTAATAATAAAAAATGAAGACCCTGCATCTTCACATAAATAATTTATATTTTTTGGAAGTTTTAGCTATAAATGATGCATAATGGACTCCAGCACCGCTGCCCTCTGTCTCTGGTGCTGCTCATACCTTTATGGACAGGATTTCTAGGCTCAGCTCCTATAAGGGCTGAAGATCTGGTTTGGCAACCTGTGGATTTTGTTCCTACTTTTTGCCGATGATGTGGCAGTGCTGGCTTCCTCCGGCCAAGACCTATAGCATGCACTGGGGCGATGTAAGATTCAATTTGTGAAGCAGCTGCGATAAGAATCAGCTCCTCCAAGTCCAAGGCAATGGTTCTCAACTGGAAAAAGGTGGCTTGTCTTAGAGAACTCCTGCTTCAAGTGGAGGAGTTCAAGTATCTTGGGGTTCTGTTCATGAGTAAAAGGAGAAAGAAGCAGGTGACCAATAGACGGATCGGTGCGGCTGCTGCTATAATGCAGACGCTGCATCGATCTGTTGAGGTGAAAAGAGAGCTGAGCTAAAAGGCAAAGCTCTTGATTTACTGGTCGGTCTACTGTCCTCACTCACCTATAGTCAGGAAGAATGAGATCCCGGATACAAGCGGCCGAAAAGAGTTTTCTCCACAGGGTGGCTGCAGTCTCCCTTGGAGATAGGGTGAGGAGCTCAGTCATCTGGGAGAGGCTCGGAGCAGAGCCGCCTCTCCTCCGCATCAAGAGGAGTCCACTGTCATTATTACTTATTGCTCCTTCAATGGCATGAGGAATTGAAAGGAAAAATAAACAGTAAAGAGATGTCCTGTGATGGCTGGATTGGTCATATACCAGTTGAAACTGATTTCAGTAACTATGAAAGAGCACCTTTCACGTGTGCTGTTTCACCGATTTTGCATTGGAGCAAGAAATTGGCATGTTTTCTGAGTCGACTGTATTCAAACACAGCAAACCAGCGAAGCTCAGGCGTTGCCTTTCAAAGTATTTTTATGTTCAAATTAAAACCTAGACTAGTGAGGTTTCTCTGACCCCCTGAACTGGGAATGCAGCTTTTACGCATTTATATCTGAAACTTAAAAAAGGTACTCCGTTCTTCTGACTTCCCTGTTCAAACATTTTGGTTGTATTTCTTTTCTTGACAACACCTCTCAGTTCCTTACTGTAAAGCTCTAAATTTGTAGCTTTAAAACTGGCAAATTAGACAGAAGTGCTTTTTAAAAAATCAGGTTTTAACTATTCCTTGATGCAGCTTAAGAGCTGTGGGTGGGACCTCCACTGCTTCTTTTTAAACAGAATGGTTTATTTATTCTTTTAAAGCTTGAATTGTATAACGGGTGTGGTATAAATGAATGGCTGTGTGCATTTTTTAAATTTGGGTTATACAATTCACATGCTAATCAAACTGTGTGTGGTAGCGGGAACTCCCATCATCACATGACATTCAGCAGGGAGGGAGAGCAGGAGGAGGAGGATGGGGCTGCAGCAAACCCCTCCCCCATGGGGGGGATGTCAAAGCTTTGGTTTCAAATCAATCTGGGGTAGAGGAAAAATATAGTCAATTGAATAGATTTCAAATGGTTCGCTAATTTAAAGAACTTTTATATATTTTAATAGCATTAAGTTAAGAATGTCAGTTATTTTAACACACAGTGTGGCATATTTATGTATTAACTTTTTGTTTACTAGAATGAAATATTATGTCTATAAGAAAATGTCTTAAAGTGCTGTTGCATCTAATAGGATATATTTAAAAATAAAAATGTATGAGTTCATTTCAAGGGCAGGATACAGAGCCGGTTATTTAAACTGTTAATAATAGTTTACAGTTAGAAAAGCCTTAAAATGTTCATTAGATTATGTTTAATTCAGGTTTTGCATAAGAACATTAAAACATGGATATTTAATGTAGAAACATTGACCTACTGGAACGTATGTCCGTATTCTGTTCAGTATATAAACTATTTTTTCAAAGAAAGACTGCATCAATGCAGCATTGCATGGAGGTGGATCTGCAGCCTGTACATCTGCTGAGGGCATCAGGAAGTGGTGTTGCTTTAACCTGGTTCTTCCGCTCCAGTTTCCAGTCTGAAACAATGGTCAATGAAGCAGGTATTGTCAGTATCAGCAAGTGACAAGTCATGCTGGAAAATTAAAATTAGTAGCAGAGGAAAGCCTTGTCAAGATGCTTTGACCGTATCCAGTTCCAAAGTAGCTAATAACACAAGAAACATGACAGTTTTAGCTCATGTCTTGGAATCGTCTACTATATAATCTGATTATGAAAGCTCTGTTCAGTCCATGCTCAGTGATTCCCCTTAAACAATTTAATTGGTTTTCTCTTCAGTCCCCTTGGAGTTTCAGTCCACTTTTGCTTGTAGGCAGTTTTACAGCTTGTTTTTCTTCCTTCCACTAAAACTGACCCCAAAACGTAATTAGATGAACATCAATCTTTAAACGGACAGTCGGAATGAAGGTTGTTGCTTATTATCTTCTATAGCATAGGTCTTCAACAGGGGGTCCATGATCCCTAGGGGGTCCAAGGAGGTACAGCATGGGGGTCGCAAAAGTTTTGGTTGATTAGACTTTTTTTTTTTATATTCCCCTCTGCAATTTTTTTCCACTAACTGAAATGTGTTTAAATATACATTAACATGAATTCAACAGATAAATGGAAGCTGAAGATGTCTTTCAGTCGTCAATACACACATTCAGCGACACACAGGAGCTCTCTCAAGCTGGGCACCGTTTCATTCAAAACACCTGTTCCATCAACCAGGAATCAGAATCAGAAATACTTTAATAATCCCAGGGAGAAATTACTTCCCTTACATTACTCTGTATGTAATGGAGTGACTAAAGGACCAGTTTGATATAACACAATTAGGGGGTCCTTGCTCCATCTCTCATTTTGGGGATCCTTGGCCTGGAAAACGTTAACGACCCCTGTTCTATAGCATACTCCCATTGATGGTGAAGAACATCACATTTCTGTTAAAACAGATTTATTTAGCCTTATGTAAACTTGAAAGGAATAATGTAAAATATTGAATGAATCTGTAAAATATTCAGCCTCTTGCTTTATGTTATAAATTACTTGAAGTAGGTTTGTTTTATATTATATTCTGATTTACAGAGATGATACCAAATTTGTTTCATCAGATTTTTTTTATTGAAGAATCAAAGTATCACAAGGCATATCAAAACAATTATACAAAATAAGTAAATTTAGTTTCATCAGATTATGGATGAGGGGTATTTCCGGTTTGGTGTTGCCGTCCAATCGCGAGCCTCTCTGGTGGTTTGTGTATTTCTGAACCAGAAACCAACGGTCAGGGAGGGACCTCTTCGGTGGGGGGGAGGAAGCGCGGCAGGCGGAGCCCAGAGCTCCATACATCCTGTTTTACACACACTGGAAACGTGGCCGGTAGTTCAGAGAGGAAGAGGGAGTGGAAAAGCTGGGTGAGACTGCGCGGTTTGTTTCTGAGCATTCATAGGGACAGAGCTAGTTTAGATACCGTCATTTAGCCGAGGCGCCTTTCTTCAGCTAATTTTGTGTTGCTAAGTCAGATTCGCTCTCATTCAGAAGTGACATAGAAGTTCGTATAAAGTTTAGTTTTAATAATAACTTTAGACTCGAAGCGGTAAGAAGTATGGCAAACAGCTCCGATAAGACTCCGTCATTCGAGATGAGCTGGGGCAGCTCCACCAGCAGCGGCTACTGCAGCGAGGAGGACTGCGACTCTGAGTTCGAGCAATATTTCACCGCCCGGACATCCTTCTTCCCCAAAACTAAAAAACCCACCGCTACTGATGCGGACAAGGTTAAGAAGGTGAGTTGGAAAGACAATTAGTTGCGGAAACAATACGGCACTTTTTATTAGACGCATTAAAAGTGTTTTTGAAAAGGGGAAGTGAGCTCAGGGTTGGGTGGTGAACTCTCGCGTTATTACAGTTTTCTGCTAAGAATGAGACAAATTCGCAATTAAACATTTTGTTGACAGGGTAAATAACGGCAACCTGTTCCCTCTACCTTAAAAATAAAAAACAGGTGTTGCTCCAGGGAACTAAAGCAGGCGTGATTATTGCCAAACAAGTTTCCTGTTCTGGGTGGAGTTCTGCTTCCTCTATTATCTGGAAACTGCACCCAAAACTTCGTTTTGGCTTCTCTTTTTTTTTAACCTACCCAGCATTCAATGAAGTCTTACTGAAGTTTTTCTTTCTTTTTCGTTATTACACTTGGAGGCCAGTAGATTAAGTCTTGTTGAAATCCCCCCCAGATGTTCTGCTCGTATGACGCACATTTGCTTCTCATGTTTCCAGCACAACACCCACCATTCATTACTGGCTCTCCTCTCTGGTTTTTGACAAATTTCACAATTCAAAGTGACTCATGGAATCACTTGGTTTTGATCATTATCTGTCTTTTAGTCACACACCTGCATAGAGGTGTCTGATTTGTTTTTAGTGAGAAGCAGATCTAGTTTACAGTACACATACTGCACCATCAAGTTTTGCAGAAGCCATTTTTATGATGTTGGCTAAACCAGGTTCTGTTTGTGTGACACACCTTATGGGGGCATGTGGAGGCACAATTTTATGTATTCTAAATCTTCTATGCAGCAAAAATATTGGTTCCCACCGATTCATTGATTTATTGAATAATTAAAAGCAACATTCTAATTCTGAATCCATTACGCTCCATCTAAGGATTGGGACCATTGATCTATGAGCTACAGATTTCTGCTAATTCTTCAACAAACAAAGATTATAATTTGAAATTTGAATCTTATTTTAAAGTGAAAGGTGATGCACAAATTAATCCACCACAGATCAGAATTTACCAATTCTCCCAATTAATTGAAGCAGTAATACCACAATTTTTATGCGTATAAAGGATTTAAAAGAAGAAGAAAAAGATTGACAGTATGCGTAGGTTTTTTTAATATTCGCTGTGCTGATTTAATATCTTGTAGGTTTTTTTGCAGCACATTTCATTTTAGTTTACCATTAAAAAGAACTTTCAGAATAGTGTCTGGTAGTTAATTACTTTTGCAATATACCTGCAATTTTACTAAAAGAAACTTTCTAATTGCAGAGGCACTGAAATTTGGTCACACTGCATTTAACAAGAACTAGAAACTAAATTTCTCACTCCCGTGCTTTAGGTGGCGGTGGTAAGCTTAAAGAGGGTTTGAGACCACATAGACGGGACACGAGAGTTCCGTCTAGCTTGCAGATTCATGCATGCATATCGTATTGGTCACTTTTTCACACACAAGTTACAGTAAAGTCCTGCAAAAATAGACTCAGGCCATTCAAACTTTGTTAGTGGGTAGTGCAGAGAAAAATTGAAATGAAACACTACGTTGGCCTAAAATAATAATTTTTGGTAAAAATTATTCTGCACAAAATCAGAGGATTTCAGTAATCGAAACAAAAATAATTACTGTTAGGAAAGAATATATTTAGTGGATCTCTAATTAAATTGGTTTTGTTTTTATCTCTTAAGTCTAAGGTTTTACTAATACTTGATAAATCCGGTATGATACAAATGGAGGGAATCTGCTGCCAGTTAAGGCCAAACTAGGCTACTGGTCATCTCTTTGCTGGAGGCCAAATGTGCATGACTGCAACATGACTGTAGGTGTGTGTGGTTTGTCAGGCAGCTGACCTAATAGAAAGTGGCTTTGAAACAAGGGATAGCTTTGTCTCTCACATGTGGGAGTCTGAAAGTTCGGGAGGGTGGGGGTTGGCTATTTTTACATGAATACCAAGCTGAGGAATGCAATGCCGTTGGCCGCAGTCATTGCACAGCTGCAAATTATTTCCCCCTCCTTTCTTCCTCATCCTCCCTGCCTACTTCCCTTGCTCCTCCCTTTAGCCCTACAGTGAGAGAACAGAGGAGCAGAGCAGCACTGGTCAGAGCTGACATCATCATGTTTGCCTTAGCTGTGTTGTCAGGAAGTTGGGTCTGATGCAACCAGTCTGTGGGGAAAACAATCATAACATATTAAGATAGTTACATCTCATTAACTTGTTGTCAAAAACCTCGGCGCGACAGATTTAATATCTTATGTCCAGAAACATTAGCATTAATCTTTTAAACATTTTATGCAATTAAAAAAGACTTGTTTTCCTATATCCTTCTATTGCATTCATTGTATAATTTTTCATTCTTTTCATTTTTCTATTATGACATTTGTTTATGCTAACATGTATCAGCAACTTCAAATACAACATAATATAAATAAGACCAATAAAACATTCTTATAGATATACACCCAAGGAACAACGGCAGTAGAATAATGTTTTATATACCCAATTCCTTATGATTAAAAAAAAAACTAAATTAATATTTTTGTCTTTACTTTTGATATTTCTTTTAGAGTTTTAGTAAAATGATTTTTAAAAATGGTTAGAAAAGGTCAAATGGAGAAAAAAACGTTTGCTTTAATTTCTTCTTAGTTATATATTATGCACTAAAATCGGTGCATTAGAGAGAAACGCTGCCACCTGGTGCTTCATTAATGTAACTGCATTGCTCCTTTCAGGACGAACAAGTCGAACATGGGAAACCAGAATGGACTACTGCTGAAATTCTGCAGAAAGTGAAGGAATACAACTCCCAGATCAATAGCAATCTGTTCATGAACATGGTGGGTACTTAATTTAACTTAATCCATTCATTTTAGGAGAGAAGCACTATTTTTTTTGCTGTTGGTATAACACGCTATATTTCTTGAACAGAACAAGGATGGGTCCTACACTGGTTTTGTGAAGGTACAATTCAAGCTAGCACGGCCTGTGTCAGTTCCAGCACCAAAGAAAGGAGGTCCTGATGCTGGAGGGAGGCGAGCCAGCGGAGTGAAGCGCCGCACCTCCTTCTACCTGCCAAAGGATGCCTCCAAGCATTTGCACATAAGCTCCCGTACGTCTGCTCGTGAGGTCATTGAGGCTTTGTTGAAGAAGTTCACAGTGGTGGACAATCCCGGCAAATTTGCACTGTTTGAGCGCAGCGAGCGCCATGACCAAGGTACTGCTTCTTCATATAAAAATGGAAATCTGATCTTGGATCCCATTTTGTTCCCGAAGAAAAAAAAATAATTCTCCTCTCTGCTTCCCCAGTTTATCTTCGTAAGCTCTCTGATGGCGAACGGCCGCTCCGTTTACGTCTGAATGCGGGGCCCAATGAGAAGGTCCTCAGTTTTGTTCTCAAAGAAAATGAAACTGGTGAAGTTAATGTAAGTGAAGGCTCTACAGTACATCAGAAACCTGTATCAACGCTAAAGCAAAACTTCCATTCCCTGATTTGAATGAATCTTAGTCATTGATCTGTTTTTCCCTTTTGCAGTGGCACGCTTTCTCCATGCCTGAGCTGAAGAACTTCCTGCTCATCCTTCAGCGTGAAGAAGAGGAACACGTCAAGCAGATTGTGAAAAGATATACTTTGGCTCGCACCAAGATGCTGGAGGCTTTGTCCGGCTCAACCCCAGGCTGAAACAACTCTGTGCTCGGAGTTTGCTGTGCTGCTCCTGGCTGGTTGCGACCAGTCACTGCTGCATGCAAAGACTCTGGAGAAAGAAACAGAAAAAAACAACACCTCTTGGATGAACGAGAGAGTGAGATAGGGCGCAAACTGGGAGAGAAAGAGCTAGCGCGTATGTACGTGTGAAATGATGCGAGAGTTGAGAAGTGCCTTACACCTGGAGAGTCTGATGTGCCTGAGAGAATGAGTTAAGTGGATGGAAGACTGGCAGATAGGACAGTGGTTGTAATGTTTACACCAAATGGGTGCCATCTGATTATTCTGTACCTCAGCTATTACTCTTCAACCTAATTGGCGAGAAGGGTTAAAATATATATATATATATTTTTGTCATTTCAGATGTCCTAAAAATTTTAGATTTTCTCAACATATGTAAACATTAATTATTCAATAAAATATATATATATATATTTTTGTCATTTCAGATGTCCTAAAAATTTTAGATTTTCTCAACATATGTAAACATTAATTATTCAATTTTACTTCTTAATAGCTGAAAGGTATTTGAATTTTCACCGCACCCGAGTCCAAAGTGCTGCCATGTCCACTCTACACCCCTGATGGGTGCAACTCTTTACTTAGGGATCACTTTGAGTATGACTGGCGTATGGACATTTGTATGTTATCATGAATGTCAGAGCTGTGCTACAAGTCACTCTAGATGAGTGGATCTGCGAATGACTGTTGCTTTACTTGTTTTTTGAACTGTCACGTCTTTCATATCCATGATATATTTGTTCTGCTAATTGCCAAAATGTTTGTCCGCTGTTCACGTTTCCTTCAGTCTATGCACAGTTTCAAATGTAGCAGAATGTTTGGCAGATGTACACAGCATTTTATTAAAAGATATATACATAAAAACCTAAGCAGCAATGGTTTTTGTTTTCAGATATGACTTAAAGATGGTGAATTTTTATTTATTTTTTTCACAAGTATGCATGCATTCTCAGTTAAAATGGGGGCATTACAAAGTTTCTAAAAGCTATAGAGATTACTTTTTTATTTCACTTGAAATCACAAGATCAAATATAATCTATGCTCTGCCATTATGAAATATGGCGGTAAAATTAATAGGCTTTTTTTCGTCTTATTGATTTCAGCATGGATGATCTGGTACTTGGTTGGAAAATGGTTTAACCTTCTAAGCATAGAAAGGTTTGCCTTTTAGTGATTTAATGATTTACTGTAAAACCATAAATATCATAAAACAATTTTATCTTTACATTAATTACCTTAACAACTGTAAATTGATGACGAGCCAGTTTGGATCTGTATATTCGTGCGGTTGGTTCTGTGAGGAAAAACGTCACTCTGCTTTTTATAGTGTTAGAAAATTAGTGTTAAGAAAATTACGGTATCAATAACATTTTCTATTAGGTGCTGAAAGGAGAAAAAAAAACATGTTTAGGTAAATTTTAATTACCACTTTACAGTTTGTGCCAATTTGAAATATTGGATAAATAAAATGCCTGAAAGTGAGAGGAACCCCAGTCGGCCTCGGCAGATGGCCGCTCACACGGAGCCTGGTTCTGCTGGAGGTTTCTTCCTGTTAAAAGCGAGTTTTTCCTCTCCACTGTCACAACAAGCATGCTTAGTGTGAGGGATTGCATCTGAGTCGATGAAATCAACTGGTTTTCCTTAGAAAACTTTGGACCAATTTGACTGTATGATCTGGATGAATTGTTGTGAATTGGCACTATAGAAAACTGAACTGATCCACCTGATAGGTGAAGCTCGGTGTGACGTCAGCTGGTCTGAGATCAGCTGATCGCTTCACTCTATCTTACTGCTACTGGCTATACAGCTGGCAGTTATGACTCCATTTGTCGACTTAACGACACATTATGAGGTGAGATATTTCAAGCTGTATTTGGGTGCATGAGAAGTGAGGAATTTCGTATCAAAGGTTAAGCTGCTCCGTTTATAACGACGCTTTTTTAGCCGTCGAAGCTAATATGCGTCAGTAGCTAAAGCTAACAATCCAGACTGTGGGTTCACTGCTACTGAAGCGGATTTTATTGTAAATTACAGATGCTGAACATTAACCCGAATAAAATATGTGTTCATTAGTACATTTCTTGAGCTATCTAGCTTTGTGAATTAAGTGGCTAAGGTTGTCATTGTATGTGGCCGACAATGTTAGCTGTCGGTGAAGCTAGCATAACTATAAAGTCCAATCATAGAAAGGTATGGGCAAAGAAAATAAAACTGAAAATTACATAAAACCTCTAAACATATGCTGTTCTTTGTGAATAAGCAGAGATTTACAAGTGCTAAACATGAAAAAATATTAGAATAACAATTTAGGACAGTAATTCTATCATTTTTTTTTTTAACCTAATTTAACCAAGAAAAAAAAAATCCCATTGCCTATTTTTCAACGGAGTCATGGCCAAGAGGCAGCAAAGTAACATAAGAAACAGAGATACAATAAATTAAATGACAGGTACATAAAAAACATCAAGTAAAACAATTTCAGATCATTGAGGCTGCTTCAAATTCTTTCACTTTCAACTTAAAAGCATTTCAGTTTCTTTGTAAAAAAAATTCCACGCACGAGGAGCTGCGTAGCTCCTTTACATTTGTATATATAATTAACATGTTAATTTCCATTGAATAACTATTGTTATATTTTCAGATTCAAATTATTTATGTGACCATTTATTTAACTTAAGGATGGGTACCAACAATTTGGTTTATTTCTGTACATACATGTAAGCACATGATTGGGGGCTGCTCTGGTTAGCTTTGGCTTGAAAGATTAGGGAAATAACTGGACGGGTTTCTCAACACTTTGTCCCACAGATGGATCTTACTTCAGACTTAGAACTTGTTAGATGAAGCTGAACAAGTTTGTTTGCAGGAATATGTATTTCTTTTGAGGCAAAATTCTCTTGACATAACTGGAAGTTTGAAAATGTATAAAACTTGTAAAAAAGGGCTGAAACAATCAGATTAATTGTGATTAATCAATTATTGAAATAATCATCAACTAATTTAGTAATCGATTAATCATTAAATGGAGTGTAGAGACTGTAAAACATGCCTTTAGCTGACAGAGCAACCCACTTAGAGCAGTAAATATACAAAATTGTAAAAATATATGTCAATATATAGCATTTAAGATAAAAAAAAAAATCTTTTTTGTCTGTCAATATACTCTATCCAGAACCCCTCAAGTAAAAAAGTGTTTAGTTTCACCTGGTTTAATTTGTAAAAAATGTATTTTAAGGAACCTTTGGTTATCTGATCCTTAATCGATTAATCAACAAATTAATAGATTTTCAAAGTAATCATTAGTTGCAGCCTAAAAAGGTAATCAAAAGTATGATTTTGAATTGAGAAATTGTCAGTGAGAGTATCACTACTACACAACCAAGAAATCTCTCACTTTACGTCAGCTTGCTGTTATACAAAAATGGAGAAATGGCTTCTAAAACAGGCAGTAAGTGCCATTAATTGAGCTGCGATCTCCTAGTGAGAAGCACTTTGTAACCTTGCTGCAACAATGACCTTAGGCCAACACCATGAGAAAAAGTGTAAGCAGGAATCTGGTTGGGAGTTTTATCTGGTTGGTTGTCAGCAGTCACTAAGCAAACAGCTGGTACCTGACACTAACCAGGCAGCCAATGCCTGATTAGAAACAGTCTTTTTCTTTGTCTCTTTTCCAACTTTCTAGCTCCTGGCCTTGCTGAGAAACTGAGAGCGTCTGGCTACCGAGAGGGGCGGAAGCTTCAGCTGCAGATAAATAATGTCTTATCTCTGAGGATGGGAGGAAGCGGATCCAAAGTCAAAGGTGCCTGGCCTTTCTCAGGCAGCGGAGGGGACTCAGGGGCCGATGGAAACGAACAGTCTGTGGCCCGCCTGAAAGGTTCCAAAAATGCAACGCCGTTTGTTTTTACCAGGAGGAGGTACAGAAATGTTTATATTATTAATGAACTATTTTTGATTATTGTCTTCTGGGTGGCATGTTTTAATCAATTCATGTGAAATTATTTTTGCATATTAGATATATTACATTGTCACATTATCACAATTTTAGTCATAGTATCATAGTATCTTCCTTCCTTCCTTCCTTCCTTCCTTCCTTCCTTCCTTCCTTCCTTCCTTCCTTCCTTCCTTCCTTCCTTCCTTCCTTCTCTTGTATGTGTCCTACCTTTCTTCTCTTCTCTGGTTTTTCATTATTCTGTTCTCCATTTTCCAAGCCTGCCAGCTGCAGAAATATTTCGCCTAAATCTAAAATACATGCCAGCATGTTATATTTTCAAATAGATGTAAAACAATAATGGAATTGGAAAGCTGAGTTTGGAACAGTCTGTGATATTTATATTAAGTTGTTTTTGAGCGCCGCAGAAGGACCCAAGCAGTGCAATTCTTACCTAATTTTTCCATGTCAGGTTGGATGTTCTCCAGGTGTTTTTTTCATGTTAATCTTGAGTTTCTACTTTTCTAAATGTCAAAAACACCTGATCAGTCTTTGAACCATGAACAGCAGGCAGCTCATTATACTAACCAGTCTTCATATTTCAACCTGCTAAGGAGGGGAGCGGTGATGATACTTATTTGATGACGCCAAAAATAATCATTTTTACTATTAGGGGGATAATGGAGCAGATCAAAAGCAGTCAGGAGTAATAATTTAAAATTTGATAAAAGACTTTGGGCTACTAGAATGCCTCCTTACTTACATTATGATTCAATACTTAATCTTAATGTTTGGCAGCTCCTTGTACTATGATGAGGACGGTGATCTAGCCCATGAATTCTATGAGGAGACGGTGGTTACGAAAAATGGCAGAAAAAGGTCCAAGTTGAAAAGGATCCAGAAGAATTTGATTCCACAGGTGAGTGGGGACATACGGTACCGTTGATCTAGAACTGATCCATTTGTTCATTGGGAAATGATTTCATTTTCAGGGAGTGGTGAAGCTCGATCACCCCTGCATTCATGTGGATTTCCCCATCATCCTCTGTGAGGGGTAAAGAGTTTCTCAGCTTTGACCTTCTCAACACCTCTTGTTCCAGTCAGACAGGATCATGGTGAAGACTGGAAAAATGACGGCTTGGAAAAACGTGGAATACTCGGCTCACCTTTTGTTAAAATGCAGCATTTGAACTGTGATTACAGAGAGCATCATTCCCTTTTTTTAACGGCACTAGTGGCTCGTTGTTTGGACAGTTGGCTGACAGGAAATGGGGTATGAGAGAGGGGGAGAGACATGTGGCAAAGCACCACAGGTCGGATTCAAAAGCGGGCCGGCCACATGGAGGACTAAGGCCTTCAATAGTTTGTGCTAACCATTGCGCCACCGAAGCACGCTCCGATCCTCTGTTGTCTTTACTTTGACTTTGCAGAAGTAGTCATGGAAATTGTTTATTGTACAACAATGATCTGGCATGAACACCATCTTGGAGAAGTGTCTGTTTTGTTTCCCCTGTGAGTTTTGTTTTCTTCTTTTTTTACAGGGAGAAACTTCAATGATGTGAAATGGCTGTAATTGTTTCTGCCTTGTGTGAAACAGTACTGTGTGTGTTGAGCTGTACAGTTCTCTCTACATGTTGGTTAGATCTGTCGGAGACGGACGGAAGAATAAAGGGTAGCAATAAAAGAAGATTTTTGAAGTTTCTAATGCATATACTTTGTTCTGTCTGAGTCTGTCTTAGAGTTTAGAGCTCAGACCTGCACTAGTGAACATAATGTACTGTAAATACTTTCTTAGTTGGAAATACTTGAATAAATGGTTTACTGCAGTGAAACATGAGTATGATCCTTGTCTTAATGCTATTGGTTTGCTGCTTTTAATTTCATGGCGCACCGCCTAACTCAAGGGACAAACTGATGTTAGATGAGCTCTAAATCTTGCGCTACGTTCATCTGGCTGCCTGAAGTGACTCAAATTAGATTTATTTTGTCCATATGCAACCTGATATTTTTATGACAGTCTGACCAACACAGACCTTGATCTTTTCAAGTTCAACCTGTGTAGGGCCAGGTCACATTCATCCAACCTTTACATCATTAATATTCGACAAACATCACTATTATGCGCAATGAACATAATCCTGGCTCTTTCTTTTCCATCTTAAAAAGATTGTGTTGTTAATGTGCTTTCTCCAGTTGGAAAAGAAAAGATGTTCTCCAGTTTAACCATCCAGGTTTCCCAAACACAGAGAGCTCTTTCTACCTGTGACATCATCACATCCTCTTCTGCGCATACAGGACACTAATGCATTTAAAACAGGAGATCACCTACAAGTCCCATATATTTGGAAATGTGAATGACCACGCAAAACAGATTTCAGAAAAGAATCACAATTGAGCAATAAAAGCTGCATTGTGAACATAGTCTTGTTCCTATCCTATTTTTTTTACTCTTTTTTTCAGATTGAAATTATTTGCCATTTTTACTAAAATCTGTCATTGTGAGGAGTCAGAAAAACCTTACTGTTACACTGAATGTGCTGGTGTCAATCAGAACCAGTTAGTGCAAATTGGCCGTGGGTTCAACTTTGCTCTGACTGAAGACATTCTGAGGGAAATGTATATAATATATATGCATGATTACACAGAAGAGGAACACATGGATATATAGGTGCAAATAAACATGGTGTTGCTCTGAGTACTCTGTTATCAGATTGACAGCCTGAGGGAGGAAAACTGTCAGTGGGATGGCTTGTATGTTGAAACAGGGCTCTGCAGCGATAACTTGACAGTAAAAGTACAGACTTTGTGTCCAGAATGTGTGTCTGCACAGATCTTGGCTGCCCTTTTCCTTCCCCTGTACAACTCATGTCAGCACTCATAATTATTATCTTTGCAGACCTTTTGTTTGTATTAGTTTGGATCCATCCCTTCTTTGTGAATGTCCGTAAAACAGAAATAAGTTGTGAAGTCTCTTTAAAAAAGAGATATTAGGTGCTGGAATAATGCCTTTGTCGAATCTTGGATGCACTGAAAACTGCTACTGGAACACGTAATGTACGCTATTTTCCATCAGCAAAAATTGTTACTGCATGCATTTTTACAATTTTATAACTTCAATTTAGTGTAAATGACTTAAAGTCTTAGAAAGTAGTGGTTAAATATTGTATATCAGTTAAATTGATCGATCTTAAAGCAGATGATGTGTTATAAACTCTGACTTTTTGCATACATTCGTGTGAAGATGACTGTACTCTTAGTGGACACTTACCATTGCTGTGTTGGACCCAGTATTTTCTTTAGAATAGCTCTATAACTTATTGCTTAGATCTAATTAGGTATTAGAAACAGTCTTTAGTGGTGTTGCTTTGATGGTAGCATCATGTGATTGCTACAGATTTGTCAGCTGCATATATATCATGCCAATTCCTGTTTAACAACATCCTAAAAGGCTCTATCACGTTTAGATCTGCTTTTGTAATGTTCAATAAACCAGTCTGAGTTGGCTTGAGCTCTTTGCCAAAATTGGGTCTGATGGTAATGTGGAGGTCATGAAGGGATGAACATGGTCAGCAGCAATACACAGAATATAGAGTCTAAAGAATACTCGGCTGGCAATAAGAGGCTCAGATTGGGCTAGCAGCCGGACCTGTTGATACAAGATGAGATGAGAAATGCCTTAGAGCTGGTGCGACAAGGACAGAGAAGACATACAACTATAAGACTAAATAATATGAGAGAATGCAATTTGAGAGTTAAGCTGTTAAACAAAAAGGCAAACAAACAAAGCTACTGTACAGTTAATAAAAGGAAAAGGCTTGAGACATATTCAGTGAAAAGGAGTATTGAATCCATGCTTTGTTTTTTATATATATGTTTATAGCTCCATTTCACAACACGTCATCTCAAGGAACTTTACATAAATAATGCAATCACATCACACAGTCAGATTGATTAAAATTTTTCTAAGGAAAACCAGCTGATTGCATCGACTCGTTTATTCTTCAGCAATCTCTCACACCGATCTTACATGGAGCCATCTGCCGAGGCCGCCTGGGGATTCAAGGAGAGAGAAGCAGACATATAAAACAAACAGAGAAGTACTGATCTATAAACCATTTCTATGTTAGAAAATGTAATAGTAAGCTAGCTCCTCAGCTGGCTCTGTTTGGAAAAGAGAGTTGAGCAGATGAGCTCTGAGCCCATTTGTATGTTAAAGGAATGAAAGAAAGCACATACAGTTAGATACAGTAATAGCTGAGCCCACAGCTTTCTCTTAGAGAGAAACAGGAATAAGCGCTGAAAATCAATACGTATCCACAATCTTTTTTTTTAGCTAATTGTAACCCACCAAAATCTGAATATAAGAGCTGAAATCAAGCCTCCATAGACCAGATATCATATTTTCCCAATCTATTGTCCAATTTTGGGAAGCTTATTTGACCTGAAGCCTTGGCTTCCTGCTCCTAGCTGGCAGGAATGGAAACATGGTTTGGTGTTTGGTTGTAATGTAGCCTGTCTGCTTCAAGGTTAAAAAAACAATCTTAAAAAACAATTAACTGTTGTTGCTGCTGCTGTCTCCCTGTCATTTTGAACCAGTCTGTCTGTTCTTTTCTGACCTCAATAAGAAAACCCATGACTGAGACCATTGCCTGTAAACCCTGGAGATGACTGTGTGAAAATCTCAGTAGATGAGCAGCTTCAGAAATCCTCAGACCAGCCCGTCTGACGCCAACGACCATGACATATTCAAAGTCCTTTCAATCCCGTCTATCCTGTTACGATGCTCAGTCCAAGAAGCTTGTGTTCCTCACCAGTCTAGACGCCTAAATCCAGAGAGTTACTGCCTTGTGATTTGCTACGGGTGTTAAAAACGTATTGAACAGGTGTACCTCACCAAGTGAGTGGATGAGAATGCACAAAATATATAAATAATATTTTGTTTTCTGGGGTCTTGTGAACTCTGGCTGTTGGGAATTCAAACATGAAAGGTTTTGAAATCATTTAAACTTACAAGTAATTTTCTAGGTATTATTTGTGGTATTTTTGTAATGTCTTTTAAAGCCTTTTTTATATGCTGGTGATTTATCCTGCAGTTGGGAGTATTCGCTTTAATTCAAGCAGAACTGATTGAAAATGATGGGATCTGGTTTTTGAGCTGTCCAGTCAGAGCAGGCTTACCTTTCCCAGAGGGCTCTGCTTCCTCTTGTTCTGTTTGACGAGAATGAGATTGTTAAACAGGTTGTTTGTAGTTTGGACTTCTGTTTAAGTTTCTTTTTAAGTTCTCAGTTACACTTTGATTTATGATATTCTGTGTTTTCTTGATGATTATTTTTTTTTTCCATTTTTGAGTTACATTTAAGCAGGATTTGATTTTTTAAGTTATTCTCTGTTGCCCTATTGTCCCCTTAGCTCCTTCTGTCTACACCTGCTCCCTATCAGCTGCTTAGTCCTCCCATTGTTCCTGTCTCCCATATATACACCTCCTGTTCAGTTACTCTTTGCTGGATCCTCGTCAGTCTTTTGGTTTATTCATCCCTCAAATCTCCTGCTTTTTTGGTTCTTCAGTTTTCCTTGTCAATCATTTCTGGTCTTTGGATTTTGTATTTTTACGTTTTTTTTAAAATCAGATCTACAAGAAACCACCTCAGCTTCTATCTCTGCATTTGAGTCCTCTAAAAACTTCCACACAACCTGACAGACTTTAGGTGGCCTGTGAGCAAGCATGGTCCTATAATGGATCATCTGGTGTGTGAAAAGCCATTACTGTATTTATAAACACACATTTTATCTTTTATCTTGATATGGATTATTATTTACTGTCACATGGTGGAAATGGATGGGGAAAACATTTATCATGGTACTGAAGGTAGAATACATGAAGTATCTCCTATCACATGAATCTTTCTAAAAATATTTAGATAAAACATTTTCAGCATTTAATAAACATATTTAAAAAACAAATTTGCCTCTCAAAGCTATTCATACTCCTCATTTGTTTGCTTTCGTCAAGCCACAACCAGTTTTATTTTGTATTTATGTGGAATTTATACCAAAATTACAAGTGCAAAGAAAAATTTCCTGTTTACGTAGAAAAACCAAAGTGGGGCATCTATTAAAACTCCCCTGTTATATGAAACTATGCAATTAAAATCTGATTTAACTCGTATATCTCAGAGGTCAACTATTTTAGAGTGAATCTACACTGTATGTGTTTGATCTGGGTCAAAGAAGAAGTTTAATACAGTCAAAGCTTTTAAAACCTCTTAACATCTCACAGGGCACAGTTTAACCCACCATCTGAAAATTGAAGAAATGAGGCCCAGCTGCAAACCTCCCAAAACATGGCTGTCCTGCTAAAGTTACAGGCTTTGTAAGGGTAATTAATCAGAGAAGATGCAACAGTGGAAGCTCTTTAGAGGTCCACATGTGAATAGTGAGAGGTTGTAAATAAATAACCCTGCACACCCTGCTCACCCTGAACATGTGGTGAGACATAATTGTGTCGGCATCATGCCCTGGGGATGGGTATGGGGATGGGACAGGGAAGCTTGACAAAAGTGAAGAAGCAAACTGGCTGTGGCTTTAAAATAGGTGAGAACGGGGCAGGGGGGAACCTTCAAGCAGGGTAGCGATCCTGACACTATATCCAGAGCATACAGGCAGGGGGCCATAGGAAACACTGGTCTAAACTACAAGTTTTAAACTCGAATTCTTGAGGAACATTGTCCATCTTGGGGAATTGTCTCTGCTTTAAACAACCAGAGTCAAATATGAAGGTAGTTGGAAGGACTGAAGGTTTATAAATTATATGTTCAGGATGTGATGTAGTCATTTGTATCAGATTGGACCAGGGCATTGGAGTCTCTCACCCCTGATTTAGGTCAAGCATGTTGGAATAGCTCAAAGTCTAGCCCTAAACTCAGATAGGAATATATATTATGGCTCTACAATTGCTGATCTTTTCATTTGATTTTATTACGATGTTTATATGTCAGTCAGTCTGATTCAGCTTGAGCCATTTTGCAAAGAAGGCTGGCTGAAATTTTAGGCTGGATGTTCATGATGAGTAGAATGCAGAGAGCAAATACTTCCAAAACTTGGCCATCTATACTTTACTGGATTCATTATTTTCTAGACAACTTTTTACTTCTACTCCTTAATTTTAATAAATAGACTCGTTAGATTAGTTTCATATAAGCTGATTTTCGTTATGGTCTGTTGGTATTTAAAAAAATCAAACCCATCAAAATAATTTGTTTCATCCAGACATTTAATTTCTTTGTGGTTGGACTCGATACTGCAGCAACTTTTTGTTCGCCACATGCCAAAATAAATGGTTTTTCAAGATGAAGCAAAGTTAAATTTGAAAATGTTACTATTAGTTACAGAATTAAGAAAAAGAAAAGTTATCATCCAGAATTCCAGAACAATATTCCTTTAATAGGGTGGTGCAGTAACCAGTTCAAGGTTTAAAGCATTGGGCCTTTTTTTAGCATTACTTTTAGTTTAATACTTTAAGTAGTTTTAAACATGGAACTTTTACTTTAAATTCTACAAAAGTGTTTTTAAACAGTTGGCTTTATACTTGAGTTATGAACATCAATACTTTTGACACCTCTGGTAGAATGGCATTTATAAATCCTAATACTTATACACTGCTTTATGTTGGACTATTACATTCCCAGTAAAATACACCTTATATTTGAGATTGTAATGCAAAAAAATAAAAAATAACAAGTAACATTTTCCCTGATACTGTATGTGCGATTTTTTGGCATTATTTTATGTGAATATAAAATTGGTTTCATGATCAATACTAATCTTGTATAACAGCTGCCAAGAACAAAAATTTGTCATCTTTATTTGATCCTGTTTCATTTGATCTATTTTGTACTTTCTAGACAAATACCTTCAATAAAAACTTTTTAGACTGTAATTACTCACATTTTTAAAGTAGAACAAAACAAAAAATATATAATTTTGCAAGGGAATTATAAGAAATAAAAAAAAAATATATATATATATATCATCATGGGTGGATTAAAAAGTGTTTTTTCTATTTATTCATTTGATATTTGAATATATTTAATTTATCTACAAATAATAAAGTGAGAAAAACAAGTTTACATCGTGTCACCACTAGATAGCAGCAAAAACTACTCCTGTTAAATCATGGAACGTGTCCACGTCATTCCTTTATATGGTCGTCTGAATCAACACTGTTATCATGTTTTCTGATATTTATTTGATTATCTTAATTAAGTGATGCATATTCTAAATCCCAAAGTTGGAAAACTATTATCTGAAATAGCTTAAAGCTCAAAAGAGAGATGTTACGTGTTTCAGGCTGTTGTCAGCTGGCAGAGAATCAGACTTTAATTGTAATGTAAACATAAATTTCAGTGTGTGTGTGTGCTGAGTTCCCACAAGAGAAGGGTAGGGCTTCCCTTGCAGCCCTTCCCTGGTGTCTGTAATTGAAAGGAATGTGGTTAGGAGCGGTCTTGGGGCCAAAGGTCAGCCACTTTGATGTGTTTCCTCTCTCCACTCCTCTTTTGAAGTTCTGCTGTTAGTTAATTCAACACCACAAGCATGAAGCATAAAAGTTATGAACCTCCTCAATGTGATCTATGGAATGTGCTCCCTGATGTGTACAACATGCAAAGTGTCCTTGTTTTTAGTACAGTGTGGGGTCCATTTTCTGGAAAAATCACATGTTGTGGGGACAGACTGCTCCCTGTGAGGCCCAGTGCCTGAACCCCACTTGAGAAATGGCTGTTTTTGGGTCAGGGGTCATGTCTAGGACTAAGATGTGAACTGAGTTTATGTTGGGGTTAGGGTTAGGCATGAATCCACAATGGTTAGGGTTAGGGTAAGGGTCACAGTTAGGCTATAGAAGTCAATGGAAATAAATGGAAAGACCTCACAAAGATGGTGAGACAAGTTTGTGTGGGTGTATATGTGTATGGGTGTGTGTGTGTGTGTGTGTGTGTGTGTGGATATCATATCCACATTGTTGTCCCGCAATGTGGATATGAGAGTCAGTCCTCGTAAGTTATCTGCAGTCCTCGAAAAAGAACAAAAATGTGTTTTGAATTATAAAGAGTAAAAAAGGAGACATTGCTTTCCTAGAAGTATGCAAGCTGCAGCAGTTTAAAGTAAAACAGCTGTAAGTGCTGTTGCTGATGTGTAGCAATATATATATCATATACACACAGTACATATGAATGAGAAGAAGCAGGAAAAAAAAGACAAATTTCTGAGAAGCAGTTGTGATTATTAAAATGATTCATTAAAGGTAACTTCAGAATTTACAAGAAAATCTTTTAAAAGAGAACTGACAGTTAATTAAACAGTAACATTTGTATTGTGACTGTGTATTGTAACCACAGTGAATTTAAAAACAGTATCCAAACCACAATTCTGTTAGTTAAAGAGAAAAACAAATCTGTCCACAATCAACCTTTCCCTTGAGTGAAAAAAATCCATCCCAGTTGTTCCATCAACAACAGTAGGTTAAAATTTACCCAGGTCTGAATGCTGCCATACTTACCAAACAAAAAAAAAAAACACTTAAATAACCTGAAAAGATCAAGTAGGCTTAGGAAAGATCGAAAGGCCACATATTAAATAACCTTTGAACCCGAAAGGTACCTTTTCATTATTACTCAAAAACAACAGGGATAAACACGCATTAATGACATAGAATATAGCAATCTGGCAAAATAAATTACAGAATCTAGCTTACAATCCAATAATTTTTTTAAATGTCCAAAACAAAATTTAAGTTATATCCTAATAAAATAATAGATGTCAAATATAAATACATGGCTCAATAGCGACCTATTAACAAAATGTATGTCTCCATGGCCACAGCCCTGCCTCAAACAGCACAAAATACACATCAAATATAGGCAGGGACTCCATAGAATTGAGCAAAGTGCTTCAATTTCCTCTAAACAAAAGCATTGAAGAGCTACAAGCCAGTAAAAAGGAACAGTTGAAACAGCTGAGCCAGAAACTGGTTTTGAAATTTCTGTTACTTTTGCTGTTTCACCAAATTGATTGAAAAAGTTCTTGTGGTTGCAGAGATACCGCAATTGTTTGTAATTTTGAGAAAAATTGGCTTAGGGGTTCATTAAACTCAAGTCAAATAAATTCCAGAATAATGGGAAAAACAAAGTCACTGAAATCTATTAGAGAAGGATTATAAAACCATTCCTAATGCTGTAGGATGCCAGTGAATCACAGAGGAAGCCATTATTCATAAAAATGGGACCTTGATCAACAAGACTTTTGGAAAGAAAATAGTGTGTGGACTGGTGGGAGAAAAATTTAACCTTTTGTGAGATATGAATCAGTTTAAATCTATTAGTAAACTAACACATCATTTTGGAAAAAAAATCATTATACACAGTTGCTTTTTGTAGCTCTGCCTCTGTCTCCTTGAACCCCAGCCGAACTCGGCAGATGACCGCTCACACTGAGCCTGGTTCTGCTGGAGGTTTCTTCCGTTAAAGGGGAGTTTTCCCTCTCCACTGTCACTACAGGCATGCTTAGTGTGAGGGATTGCCTTCGAGTCAATCAACTGGTTTTCCTTAGATAGAAAACTTTGAATCAATTCGACTGTATGATCTGGTGACGTGTGAAGTGCCTTGATATTGTTGGGAACTGGAGTAGTACCACCTTCCTCCAGCAGAGTCCGCCGTGGATCCTC
>NW_015150701.1:545799-548719 GCF_000732505.1 Cyprinodon variegatus
CTATTAATCGATAACTAAATTAGTTGATGATTATTTCAATAATTGATTAATCGCAATTAATCCGATTAATTGTTTTAACCCTAGTCTTATCCAATGGACACCAGCAAGCCCACTTCTTAATGCCAAAAAATGAAGAAAGGATAGGGAAGATTGTAAATTGTCCAAGTCAAAGTTTGGGTTTCAGTCAGATGTTCACGCTAAAAAATGCTCAAATGTGCCTAAATGAAACAATCTTACAAATAAGAAAAAGCAAAAAAGAAAAAAATCCCCCACAGTGATAAAAGAGACTTTAGTGAACAGGTGACAGGTATAAGTTGTTGCAGCCAGAGGAGGGTTCTTACGTTTAAAGGTGAAATATCCTTTAAAGGCCATTAAGCAAACTTTTAGATGCAAATATAAAAAAAACAAAAAACAACGACTTTATTAAAAAAACAAAGTTGCAGTTAATCAAAGTGTTTGTTAATAGGCCGAAATGTATAAGCTCTAGTGAGAGTTTTACATTCAGGATTACCCTAAAGCCCAAGTGATTAAAGAGTGTTTAGGAAAGAAGCAACAGTGGCACTGTGTGCTTCCATTTTCCCTCCTATTGTTTTTTACTTCCTGGCGCTCACTCGATCGTGCTGATGTAAAGTTCAGGAGCTCGAAGTCAAAAGGAAGCTGACACAAGAGGAAAACTGAGCTGATTCTCTGTTTCTCTCCCTACCTTTCCTCACTCTTTTTCCTCATTCATGAGTAGCCAGCTTTCTAGATTTTCCTTAACCCCTCTGTAGAGAGAGAAAAAAAGGCGCAGGACAAAGTGTCAACATGGTGAGGTGAGTCAGCAGAGCTTGGAGGATAAGCAGCGGATCTGACCCTGACAAGGAAAAAAGGCACCTTCCTGCATCAGTTACCCTGGTCATGTGTTCAGACATCTTTCAGTTCACATGTGCAAGTTAAACTTCCATGTTATAGGATAACTTTGCATTTCATCCAACCCGTAGAAGCTACAGACTCATAAAACATAGAGCCAGAGAGGCTTTGTTTAATTCTCTTTCTGTGCATGGTTTCAAGCGTCATCTTTCCACATCCATATCTGCTGTACTTGGCAACAGGACAGCATGTGGTACTTTGGTACTTCAATGAGTCATTGCCCCTGGTTGTCATCATACGCCGGCAGACAGCAGTGACATCTGCATACCAGATGCCTTGTGTGCCAACTGTCTAAAGTGTGCTCAAAGCAGGGGTGGAAAAAACCATTACAGTTTTTCACTTAAGTACCAAAATAGCCGTGAAAAGAGGTTTGAAGAACAAAAATGACTTCCATGCAAATCTTCCCTTGACTAAAAAGAATCCCTATTTGTATTAATGTCTATATTTTAAATACATAACATGATTATTTGTAACTTGTGTGGTGGTAGGTTTAAGCTTTACTTTCATTGCTGCTGCCAGTTGAGTCTTACAAGCTTCAAGTGCAGTTTAATTCCTTGTAGTTTGATCTAAGGCATCTGAAGCTTTACTGCACTGAAAGGATACTGCTGGAGTTTTACTTCCCTTCTTTATGTGAACAGATGTGGGTTTTCAGAGACTTTGGTGTAACATTTTTTTGGTGGAATTGAAAACACTGGTACATCAACACTTTAGGGCACACGAAACATTCAAATATCTTTGGGATGTTATAGGTTAGAGGGCCCCACTAGCATGACAGATTCTCCTCCATACCTTAACAGTGGAAATTAGCTACTTTTCCAAGTATTCAGCTGGTTCAACCCAAACCCAGCTAAAGTACTTCTTATCAGAAAGTTCTATATTAGTTTAATCTAACCAAAGCACATTTTCTTGTGAAAGTATCTAATAATGTGCTGTAATGTCAAACTGTCAGCTCTGGAAATGTATTCCTTTACCTCCTTTATCATATTGCATAGTCTGATATTGTTCCTGTTGTCATGGACATGTCTGGGTGAGAACAAATGTAGGGCTGAATGATAATAAAAATATAACTTCAATACTATTTTTGAATGTTGCAAAGACACTTATTGAATTTTAGAGGCCCACATGTCTCAATTTTCTTTAATTTCCCCTTTTCACAATGTTTGCATCACCTCCTCTTAAATTTGTCTACTAAAGGAGGAGTTTAATCATATCTATCCACTGTTAGCAAATCTAATCTTTGGGGCATGCAGAATTTCCAAGCTTGGAATTGAAGATCAAAAAGCCAACCAGCGAGGCGCCACAATGGTGGTCAGAAAGTCATTTCCAGTTGCTATTTTCTATGGGGAAGACAGACATTAAGATTTCAATTTTCTGCAACCAGAAACAAGCTGGAGTGATGAAGCTCATACTGAGCATGCACAATTGTATTACCTCCCTTCAAGAAAGGAGGCAAGATGATTCTAGAGCTTTAAATCTATTTGGTTTATCAGCTTGCTTTTAGTTTCTATGGTTCGCATGTATCAAGATCACCTAGTTTAGCCCGGACATGAGATTTGATCATGGCTGAAAGAAAGGCGAACGTTTGTAACAGCTATAGCAACCGTGCCCATTAGTAGAAAACAAACCACATAACAGTATTTTTACCTCATTATACATTTAATCAGGTTAGAGCAGGGACAGGTGGTTCTACATGCATGTGTCTGTGTTTATGCTTTTTAATGTGTGATAATGTGCTGAGAAGGATAACTAGAGTGAGTAAACTAAGTATTTAAACACAAACTATTTTGCATGTTTTCCCACTTATCATGGAGAGGTCTGAAATTTTAATCATAGGTGCATGTCTACTGTGAGAGACATAGGCTGTGTGTATATATATATACACGCTCAGAATTCAGACCTGGAGGAGATGCACCCCTCCCATCAGCCCACCGGAGAAAGACAGCCTGATTCAAGCATCAATCTCCCCCCACCCCCCAAGGCACACACACCGACACAGCAACCGGATGGAAAT
>NW_015150701.1:553738-557909 GCF_000732505.1 Cyprinodon variegatus
TATATATATATATATATATATATATACATATATGTTATTTTTCAAACCTCCTTGACACAAAGTTCATGTCAATCAATGCTGAGGAAAGAGAGAAAGAATAAGATGAGGTAAGGTGACAGAGTAGTCTAATATTAGCTGGAAGGGAAGCAACTTCTATTTTGATACCATGCAATTTATTTCTGAATAGTATTAATATTAAAACATACATTAGCAAAACGTAAAATTTGTTTAGGCATAGATTTATTTGAAGTAAGATGATTTAAAGGTAATTACTGTGGCTAGTCATCTACCACAAAGCAGAATTCGGAAGAGAAATGTTCAGAGTAGGGCAGGAAAAAAGGCTGAGTGTAATTTCTGATGCATGTAAACATAGTAATATTCTTTAATAGCCTATTTTCTTTATCTCTTCCCTTTTTGGGAGAAATTATCCATTGAATCTCAGAATAATAAAAAAATAGAAAAAAATAAATTCTGATCTACTTAAAAACTACCAACAAACTTTGAGATGCTACAGGATTTGTGAGAAGTGCTGCATTTCATCCCAGTCTGGGATCTTTCTGGAAGCAGTTTTGAATGTTTTTCTCTCCATGCATAAATCATTTTTTTCCAAATACTCCAACCTCCTCCCACAGTCCAAATGCATGACTGTTAGTTTAACTATTCTCTCTAATTTACCCTTAGGTGTGAGTGTGTAAATACATGGTTGTCTGTCCTATATGTCTGCTGTAATGGACTGGTGACCTGATTAGGGTATAAATGATGGATGTTTTTTTTTTTGCTCAATTTCATAAATAACTTCAAATTATAGCCTTTTCTTTTTGTTTTTTAATGATATGGGATGCCTATACAATAAAAGGGTTGCCAAAGAGTGTGGAGGGGACTCTCCTATAGTTTTTGCATCAGTTGCTCCCTGGGTTAGCCCCTATTTCTGTACCCAAACCACTCCCAACCCCCTTGCAACACATTTTAGTATGGAAGCAGCTGTCCTACTGCCCTGTTAACCATACTGAAATAAGAAACATCATATGGAAATCTAAGATCCTCTTTGTTTCTAGTTGTTTCAACTGCTTGTTGTGTTCCAAATTAGTCACATCACAGAGATGCCAATAGGGTGACTTTGAGCATCATGTAAGGAAATACAAAACTGAATGTAATACTCATAAAATGCATGTTATGATTTATTTGTTTAGTATTTATACAGCATTGAGAGACATATAACAATATTTAAATACATTTAGCCTGTTTACATTCTTTTATATTCACTCAATTAGAATATTATTGAAGTGAATCTATTTCAGTAACTCAATTAACTAAGTGCAACACATCATATAAATAAGTCCCTTACAAACTGTTGTCATTAAGCCTTTATGTTTGATAAAGAACTTTTAATTTGCTATCTAAAAGGGTTTTAAGCTGACAAACTGGCCTCATTAAAACGTATCTATTTATTGAATAGGACTGTAGATGGCTTTGAGGTGGTCTCGCAAATTATTAAATGCTTACAAAAGCAGTGAGGAAACTTAACCAATGATTATTTAAGAGCAGCAGTTATGAGATGTTAATAAAGTTTTTATTTTTTAACAGCCTCTAACCAGTTTTTAATCTTTAATTGTTTGTGGTGAGAATAAAGGCTTTGATTATTTTTATTCAATTAGAAGGAAGCAGTGTGAATTGTGTTAATGCATGTTTCCAAGCGTGCAGTCAAAGAGGGACTTTATTTTTCACATTGAATCAATCATCTGGTTCTCCTTAGAAAGAAAACTTTGAACCGTCTCTGCTTCTTGAGATGACATGTCTTATAAATTGGCGCTATATAAATATATAAACTGTAAATAAACTGTTCAATTTAACTTGTTTACTGTAAAATATTACCTCTATGACCATGGTAAAACACCTATTTATTGCTCTGTGTTTAAATTCAATTCAATTCAGTTTATTTATATAGCACCAATTCACAACACATGTCATTTCAAGGCACTTTACAGTTCATTAGATCATTCAGTCAAATTCATTCAAAGTTTTCTATCTAAGGAAACCCAGTTGATTGCATCGATTGTTGACTCAAAGGCAATCCCTCACACTAAGCATGCTTGTTGCGACAGTGGAGAGGAACAACTCCTTTTTAACAGGAAGAAACCTCCAGCAGAACCAGGCTCAGTGTGAGCGGCCATCTGCAGAGGCTGACTGGGGTTCAAGGAGACAGAAGCAGAGATACAAAAAGCAACTGTAAAAGGCGGCCCCGTCCAGGAAACACACAGCCAGGCAGATGAGCTCCGAGCCAACTCCCATGTCAGAAGATGAAGAGAGCACATCCAGCCAGTCACAGTCATAGAAACAGGACTCCACTGAAAAACATGCAGATCTCCTACATCTATAAACAAAGGTGTTGATGGCAGCGATGTGATCTCTTTTTTTCATTAGAACTCTGGCTGCAGCATTTTGGATCAGCTGAAGGCTTTTAGCTACAGTTTGTGGACTTCCTGATAGTAACGAATTACAATAGTCCAACCTTGAAGTAACAAATGCATGGACTAGTTTCTCAGCATCACCTCTGGAGAGGATTCTAATTTTTGCAATATTGCGCAGATGAAAGAAGCAAATTCTGGAAAACTATTTGATAAGGGATTTAAATGACAGGTCCTGATAAAAAATATCACCACGTTTTTTTTACTTAATCTGAAATCAGTTTAATCCTATCCAAATGAAGTGACTGACTCTGGTACAAAACTTGGTGTTATTTTTGTTCAGCACATTTTGAGCACAAATTAAAGCAGTTACACACATTTTGTAACACAGGTGGTACGATTGTAAAAGGTTGGATACATTGGGGGTCCTAGACGGAGGCCAGAGGTGGACATGACTCTTGTGTTGAAAACATACACTGCAAAAAAAATTAAATATATATACATTTATTTTTAAATAAATGTATTTTCCCATGATTTCAGCAGGTAAGTTAGGTAATTTGCCATCTGAATAAGATGATTTATGTTTAAAATAAGAAAAAAACTTAATTACACATTGTTTATCTAATTAATATTGATTATCTTCTTTTTAACAGTTAATATACTAATTCTTTTGGCAAATCATCATCATTATTTATTCAAACTAATTATTATTAGTTCAAACCAAGTACAATTACCCTTTTTTAAAAGAACGTTTTCTTTATTTTTTTTTATCATTTTTTTTGGAATGTGATACGACCTGCACTTAAAGAAGAGACCGTAACAGATTTTTCCCTTTAAAATGTCGCCTTCACAATTACTTCAAAAATTATTTAGAAGTTGTAGATAGGATTAGAGTTTTCATGTGTTAGATAAGGAGTGTGCAAACTTAGCTTTGTACCTAAATTAATTTACTAAATGGTGTGGTCTTGCCCTTATTTTTTGTTTTATTTTTTATTTTATTTTTGTGCTTGTTATTCTTCTGTTCTGTATCCCATGAAATAAACTCTGGCCCCACCCTGACCCCTATAATTTTCATCTAGAGCCCCCACTGCTTTGGATGGCCTGAAAAAAAACAAAACACTTTTCATGCTCTAAGCAGAACTATAATTTGAAAGGAGATAATCTAATCCAATTCTTTAGCCTGTTTGGGTAAATCCTCTTCCAGCAAGGTTTTACATTAGATGTTCTTAAATCTTTTCTTGAGTTGTGTTTTCATCTCTTAAGAGATATTGCAAAGTTGAGTTTAAACTTAGAACTGGAAAGTTGTATTTATTTATTCAAGATTGGATTGCTGTAATTTATTGTCCACTAGCCTAGAAAGAGCATTTCTGATGTCTCTGCAGGTTGTTCAAAACGCAACTATTCTCTCCGGGTACTCCGGCCTTCTTCCACAGTCCAAAACATGACTGTTAGGTAACTGGCTTCTCTAAATTCTCTTTAGGTGTGAGTGGTTTTGGAGATAGGCACCAGCACCCCTTGCGACCCCATTTGGGATAAAGCGTGACAGAAAATGGATGTATGGATAGACGTCTTTACTACAGGGTGCTTAAAGGGGACCAGGACCATTTCTACATCCATTAATACATTCTACATCCCTGGCACATGTTGGCCCCTGTCTAGAAACACCCATGTTCCTTGGCCTCCATGACCACCATTGTTCACTAAAGGACCCCCCCCCCAAAAATCGGAATCCTCCACAAAACAAGTAGATTTCTACAGGAATTCAT
>NW_015150701.1:558758-577542 GCF_000732505.1 Cyprinodon variegatus
AACTATTAGATTAAAGTCAGAATTCTGAGAACAAAATCAGAATTCTGAGATTAAAGTCAGAATTCTGATAAAAAAAAGTCAGAATTCTGACTTTTTTCCATATTAAACTGAAATAATATTGAAAAATGAATTTAAAAAAATCACTTTTTTTAATTTTTCAGTGGCCCTAGTAGTTAAGAAATATAGACAGCTCAGATTTGTCGTTTTTACCTTATTAAATGAACGTTTCTACCTTAATAAACTAAGTAGATTGTAACAATTTACAGTTTGTCAGAACACAACATTATTATTCATGGCTAACCCATTTGTTTAGAAGTATCTAAATCGTTCAGTTTAAGCGTTAAAACTCAGGAGTCAACTGTTCCCATGTGCATTGGTGGATATAATGTTTCTGAAATGTCATTAGTGAATTTATTTTAGGACATGGCAAGCTGTCCTGGCGCGGATCTTGGTGGTTAGTGTATCTGTTTCAGCGCTCCTGCTGGACAACTTGTCGGACTGAAACATTGCGGACTAAACAGGGATATCATGACTGTTTTTTTTAATAAAACACGAGGCTAATAATAAAACGACCAGATTGAGGTCCTTGCTCCGACTCATCAGAGAGAGGAGCTGCAACATGAAGTAACCCTGTTGTAATGAAGTCGTTAATGGCGCTTGCTGAGTTATTAGGATGTCCGGAGAGGCACCCCCCTTTCCCGACCAGAATGGAACATCCTGGAAATGGGTTGATCTGTTCTGACTGAAGAAGGAGTTTGAAATGACAACATCGCGGGGGATAAGTTCACTTCAGCCCCGCTGTAGTGGCCGTGGGAGGACAGGGGGAGCTGAACTAACATGATACAGCACTGGTTCTACTTTATAAGTTTCTTTTTTTTTTCTCCAGCGCGAGCAAAATTTTTATTTTTTGTTGAGACGCTAAAACGTGTTTGAAGTTTCTGTGTTTTTATGGGAATGATTCCCCAGTTTTCTGTTAAAGGTAGGTTCATCCATCTGCATGCAAACTAGTCCTGCTTTACTGGCTGTTGTTGAAGTTCACACTGTTCTAAAAATCAAATATATATATATATATATATATATATATATATATATATATATATATATATATATATATATATATATATGTGTGTGTGTGTGTGTGTGTGTGTGTGTGCGTTAAAGGCAATAGATTTGCAAAGTATTTTTTTGTATGAGTGGAAGATATGTGGATGTTTTTTGTTTTCTCAAGTTTGCTTTTCTAACCTTTTTTCTACACACTAAAGAACTGCAAAAGCACACAGTCTGAATATGTTCCCATTCAGTAAAAAAAGTTTTACTTTCACAAGTTTGGATGTTATTGTACACTAAATTTGGTACGATTCCTATTTTCATATTTAAATATAATGTACTATAAATTAACTTGTCCTTTAAAGTGCTTTTTATTAAAATGTGAATCTTTCAGTCCGAACACTATATGCAGATAAATTTTTACTGAAGGACTTCCCCTTTGTGCCCTATATAACAGTTTTGCCCCTTAAACCTAATAACAGCTTGTGCCACCCTATATCACCTTTTAACAGTTATTTAAAGGATTTCTTTCCAGCGCTTCTTTGCAGAACAGTTTGGTTTAGAGCCTTACAGGCTGTGCCACCATGTCTTAATCCAAACTTTCTCAAAGACAGTCAAATCCTTATTCAGTTAAAGTTTATGCCATTCGGAGTTTGACTTGTTGGTGTGGTATGGACACCTATCATGCTGCACAACACTGGTGCATTTGAGCTTATAAGGTTATGAATTAATGGCTTGACACTCTTCTCTATGTGAGAGAGCAGCATTCACTAGGAGATGAATAAGCAAACCAGCGGCTGACTGTCCCACTGCCACCACCATGTTAGGCAGTATGTTCTCTTTCTGACTTATCTTGTGTGCTTAAAATATTTAATCTTTGTTTCATCAAAGAGGCTCTACTGAGGTGTATTCTTGATTCTACAGGTAGGGAACTAGGGTGGTCAATTTTAAATTTCTAAACAAGTGGGTAATTACATGTAATTTAAAGAATTATGTTCTTTCTCTGGAAAAAAAAAGGTTAGTTTTCCCATTTTTAAATAAATACATAATCTGAAAACTCCCTTTTATTTTACTCTGTTAGCTCTGTTAGATATAAAACAGTATGTGATGCTGTGTTGCAAACAATGTATGTAGAGAAATGGCCTCCACTTCAGGAATTTCTAACCCTAAATTCTCCTTTCTAAATTCTAGAGGGACACTCTGTTCTGTCGAGACACATCTAAAGACATGTTGTACTGGGCTTTCTGTGACTGGAGAGTACCACTCCTGATGGTTCTGCTGTGGGATGGTCTTTGTGCTTTGGGAGTGAAGCCCACGAGATGGCCCCTGTTCTCCCAAAAGCCCCTACTCCTCGCCTGGAATGTCCCAACGCAGGAATGTGGCCCCCGGCACGGCGTATCTTTCCAGCTGGACCAGTTCCAGATCGTTGCCACCCCAAATGAGGGCTTTGTCAGGCAGAACTTGACCATATTCTATCAGGACCGCCTGGGCTTGTACCCCTACTTTGAGGGAGGTGAAAGACCAGTGCGTGGGGGGCTGCCGCAGGTTGTCTCTCTCTCTCAGCACCTCAATGAAATGCAGAAAGGTGTTAATAGGTACATACCAAACCAAGAGGCTGTAGGTTTAGCAGTTATTGACTGGGAAGAGTGGCGGCCTCTCTGGATACGAAACTGGGGAGCC
Organism: Cyprinodon variegatus; assembly: GCF_000732505.1. Taxonomy (NCBI): domain Eukaryota; kingdom Metazoa; phylum Chordata; class Actinopteri; order Cyprinodontiformes; family Cyprinodontidae; genus Cyprinodon; species Cyprinodon variegatus. Next base: position 561,486 of record NW_015150701.1, read on the forward strand.
AAAAATATCTATCGCGAACATTCTCGTGACCTGGTGCGCCAGAAGAACCCAACATGGTCTGAGGAGCAGGTGGGAAAAGTGGCCCAGCAGGAATTTGAGATGTCTGCCAAGAAGTTCATGCTTGAGACGCTCAGGCACGCTAAACACCTGAGACCCAACCAGCTGTGGGGGTTTTACCTGTTCCCAGACTGCTACAACCACGACTACCTACGCTCTCTGGACAGCTACACGGGCCGCTGCCCCGACGTGGAAATGACCCGCAACGATCATCTGAGGTGGCTGTGGTCTGAGAGCACGGCCCTCTTTCCCTCCGTATACATGGGAACAGTGCTGCGTTCCTCTTCCTCAGGACGGCAGTTTGTGCGGAACCGAGTGAAGGAAGGGATGCGTTTAGCTTCATCCGGCGATGGGCTGGCACGTCCTGTCTTTGTGTACACCCGGCCCACCTACATCAACTCCCTGGAACAGCTGACAGAGGTGACACTGCCCCCTTTTAACCTCTCTTGCTGACAAGTTTGATTTAAGATGTAGAAACTTTTTGTATCCTCTTTTATAGTGTCCTGTAAGTGAAACTTAACACTATGCACTTTTTTCATCCCTTAAAACAAAAAGTATTTCAATCACAGATCCTACTCATGCTAAGTGGCACTACATCAGTTCAGCTTTCCTTATCGGCAGCCACAGTCCTTTCCTGTTTTGGTAGCAGTCACACATCAGCTGCCAGGAAGGGTGTTAGTTACGATGAAAACCTGCCTCATTACCCTTAAAAATAGAAAGAGGATGAATAAAATCTTATATGACAGTTTTATTTTTATTTTGAAACAGTTTTGTTGATTTGTGCATTTTAAGAGCTGGATCCTCTTTTCAGTTTGACCTTGTGTCCACCATTGGGGAGAGTGTTGCTCTGGGAGCAGCAGGGATTATCCTGTGGGGAGATGCAACATATACAACCAACAAGGTAATAATCCGCTCACTCAATACCTCCAACCTCACATGTGAGTCGCTTTTTAAGGAGTTTTATTTTTCAGATCAACTCAAAGCAGAATTCAACGATGAAGTGGATGAAATACATAAAATGTTTTTCTTTTTTGAAATGCTTTGCTATTTCATTAATTTATGGGCTTTCATTTTCAAGTCTTGCCATAATTATGAAGTAGATTTCAGTCCAGGCCGTACTATAAATAAAATATTTAGAACTATATCTCTATAAAGTGTCAGCCATGTTCCCTGGGTGCCTTTAACAACACTTTATTTATGGTATTGGGGTATTGGAGTAAAGGGGACAGATCCATATCACAGTTGTTTTATTTTTATTACATCCGCTTTTTCATGAAGTTTGTGTGTTTGTTGGTTTGTTTGTCTGTCTGTATCAAGATAACTTGAAAAGTTATCAACGGATTTTAATGACATTTTTACCAAATGTAAATCTCAGTCAAAGGGACAATCCATCACATCATAATTTGGATGCAGGAATTTCTTAAAGGATTCTTTAACATTACTTGGTGGAACAAATAATGCAACAGCCCATTGCTCCCCAAGGGGATGGGTTAAATTTTGGCTGCTTTTTGGAGGTCTGCGCTCTCAGGGTGCTTTTCTAGTTTAAAGATAGTTTTAAAATGATCTACAATGTCCCTTTTATTTTATGGTTATTTTGCTTTGGTTTATCACATTAACCTTATTGAATATATTCAAGTTTAGAGCCGTAATATTACAAAAAGTGAGAAAGTTGAGTATTTATTAAAACTTTTGCCCAACACTGTTTTCTTTGTGAGATTTGATAATGATCCTGTGACTGTTTCTCACATGTGAAGTAATTTGAAACTCAGGGCTCCAGGTCAGTAGAATACCAACAAATATACTGAAGTAAGAGTAGCACTAACTTTTGTTCATCCAGTAAAAGTTGAAAGTAATCATCAAATGAAAAGTAAACAGTTCCTCATCAAATGGCTCCTCAAGTACTGAGTAATTGTTCATAAAATCTGTTTTTTTTTTTTTTCAAATGATTTAAGAGAGATTCATATGCAAATTCTGGTGTTCCAAAGTATAATATGGAATGATTACCACATGACACATTCAAACAAAAGAAACACTTTTCCAAATCAAATGTTTCAACATAAAAATTAATACCAGCAGGTAATGCATATTATTGTCAGCAAAGGCTAAATTACTTCCAGTGACAATAATCATCTCCAGATAACCAAACTTACTCTGGTGTGGGTAGAGTAACATTCTACTCATCTAAGAGTAGCTGTACTCTCCCAAGAATATTAAACATAAAAGAGTGCAGTAAAGTAAAACTACTCCTAATAGTACATATTATTCTAAAAGTTGCTCAAGTAAATTCTAGAAGTCTAAGACATCTGCTCTGCAGATACAGAGAAGAAAGTTGTCTGAAGGAACCTTAAAGTTTTAGTGATGGCTGCAAAAGGTGGAAACAGGAAACTTATTTCAAAGGGAGGAAATCATAGACCTATAGAATTATGAAGAAGTAATAACCTGCGCCACTTTTCCTTATTTTGCTGTGTTATGGATGGTTTAGGGGCTGCTTTTAGTTAGAGGGTGTGTAGACATCAGTCTGGGACAACTTGCAGTTATGTGGGCTATAAAAACCTTGTGCAAAGTTCAGATCTCTATCTCCTCCCTCATGTCTGCTGTTTGCACATCTGTGCTCACCCAGCAGAACAGAGGGCTTGAATGTAAAACCCATCAACTGAGGGGCTTCTTCCAAGATTGTGCACGGGCAACATTTGGCACAGACATGCTTTTTGTGCTTTGGATTACAAGCTGTGACACAGCAAGTAGAAATGTTTGATTTACTGATCTGTTCTGGGAAAGAAATTTAAATACCTAACAAAATGTTTTCCCTGATCTCTGATAACCTAATACAGGGTGAACATTTATTGTGCAATATTAATTGAAGATTGTCTCATTATTTCTTATGTTGTTTGATTTCTACATGCCTACAGCGTGGCCATTTTCTTTATGTGATAGTTGCACCACAAGGGAGAAACATTTTGATACCGTGGCATGCAATCAGATAAAACACAAAAACACAATGCACAATTAGTGCATGTAATATTATACTAGAGCAATACTAATAATAATGTAATAACCATAAGAGCTGGACTGGTCTTGTTATGGAAAGTAAATGTAAATTTTTTAGTGCCTTAGCTCCAATAGACAGAGGTTCGAGCATAATTTGGGGGGCTTAGGAAGACGATATCACATACAAAGTTTATATATATATTCATTGTGTGTATTTTTGCTGTGAGTTTGTTGATAGGTTTAAAATTAAAGATTCACACTTCACTAATCTAGATGTCTATCTAGAGCTTTTTCCCCCTTTAAAAATACACCAAAACAAAAAATAAGAGTTTTTTTCCTGATATTATTCATTAATACTTTATAGAAATGAACATTAAATTCAAAAGACAAAAACACTAAGCATTGAGTAATGAGTTGATCTTTTGTTATTGACCAAATACTTATTTTCCACCTTGATTTGCATATAAGTTATTTAAAAGTCCTACAATGGGATTTTTCTGGATTTGTTATTGTCTCATATCCCTCATATATGTTTTCTTTAGATTTTATTTTATTTTCTTATTCTCCAGAACTTTATTGCTTTTTAATATCTCTGTTATGATAACCTAATAGCGAGTAAAGAAATGATGATTGATAGTTATGATTTAAAATGTCCCTGCCTATTAAATGTAAATAGTTTTCTCTCTCTTTAGACCACCTGCTCTGACCTGAACAAGTACCTCCAGGGCACGCTGAGTCCATACCTCCTCAATGTCTCCACAGCAGCAGAGCTCTGCAGCCAAACCCTGTGTGGTTCCCACGGCCGCTGTCTGCGCAAACACCCTGACAGTGATGTTTACCTTCACCTCAACCCCGTCACACACAGAATCGAGAGACAAAATGGCAAATATTCGGTCATCGGTGAGCTGGGAGATACAGATAAAGTACTTTTTGAAAAAGACTTTCAGTGCCAGTGCTACAGGGGCTTTAAGGGTGAGGCTTGTAATCACAGCGACCCTCTGCACCAGAGAGGGTCGGCGCCGCAAACCAGAACACCATTGTTGCTGTGTGTAATGTTGCTTATAGCCTTTGTGCTCCTGTGTTAATGCCAAGCACATATTTGCAAATACACTTCCTATTTATTTCAGTTAATTTTCACATTCTGCTGTGCCAAAAACAGGAGGCTATTTTATTAGTATTTTTTTGTGACAACATAAAATAGTTTTTCACTGACTGTTTACGGAAATCTTCCCCTGCCACAGCCTCCAACACGCTTTTTCTCCCACCATCTCTTTGAATTTACAACTTTCCAATAAACTTAAATACTTACTTACTCTGGTGAACAAAATCATCCCCACAGCATGATGCTGCCAGTGCCATGTTTTACCATAGCGGGGATGTTTTTCTAGAGTCCCAGTTGGAGTGTCCTCTTCCACATGTTTGTTGTGTCACTTGTAAGAATTAAAAGAACCACAAACAAGACTTATGATAATATATTTTTTGCCACTCTTTTATGAAGACCAGATTAGTTCCAAGCATTATTAATAGTTTCCTACCAACATATTCTCTTATTTAAGATGTAAATCTATTTTTCAGAATGATGGCTTCAACAGAGAAGCAAGCCACCACACTTTCCTGTAGATTTGCAGTACTTTTTACCTTTAAAAATTATTTGAATACTGCTGGGAGAGATCTTGGATATTTTTTCTAATCACACAGTTGCTTTAAAATTTACCACATCTATATCGCTGACCAATCTGCTTTTTCTTGGTGTTTGTTATGATATTTTGTCACTGTTGTTCTCCACCAAACCTGTGAGTGCTGTATACAGAGATTAAATTACACTCTGCTGACTTCTGAAAGTAGTTAGTTGCAGTTTTAACGGGGATTGATCACATACTATGACTATAAAAAAAAACAAAAAAACCCCCATAAAAGTATCTTTAAATATAACAATCCTGATGATGTATACTTTGTCTTTCTTACAGCCCAAAAAAGTTCGTACAATCAGCAGACATGAACATTGTAGGAGGGCATCTGTCCACAGCTTAAATTACCAAATTAATACTTGAATAATGACAGATATTGAAAAACATTAGTGAAATATCAACGCTCTCACTTTAGTGAACACCAATGTTCTTATTGTCATCCCAGGACTGCGGTTGTCTTCTCCTTGGCATGCAGTATTTTTTTTTCACTTTTTTCGACATTTGATCTTAAATTCTTCCTATTTCGTCTCACGCCTCTGGCTGGTGTTGCTGACTTGTTCTGCTTCATTACATTAGACATAGTGCAATAACAAATGCAGACAAAACAGAAATACAAAAATAAGCCAACCGGGCGCTATAATTTACTCTGAAAACCTTTGCATGACACCACAGAGAGCTACTAGAGATATGTCAAATAGTACATAGCAAATGCCCCTTTAAGGGGAAACCAAGTGAAACGCACACAATGCAAATCTATGCCACATCTTCCATAAATACTGAAAAGAAAAATGGGAAGATGTTAAGACTAGTACATGCAGTCACCAAGAGGGATTAGTATTTTTTTTTTGCTGCAAAACCTTCCTGACAGAAAGTCTAACTAGTATAAACAATGGGACTGAAAAGAGATTTCTGTTTATAAATTATGAGTGTTCTTTTAAACGGCAGAGGGCTCGCTGGAAATTAAACTGTTTACATTATGCTCTCTGCTTCCACCTTGGTTACTGTTTCCCAAGGTGTCAGATTTTTCATTTCCCTCGGAGATCTGAGGCTTCTGTTTTAAATGTGTTGAATGAAGTGAAGAAACAAAGTTGTTACTGGGTGGCCAGTGTGGAAATAAAGCACTTAAATCAACTTGGAGCACAACGTACCAGAAGTGCTAGATTTTTTATTATTTTTCCCAATGTGACCACTCTCTGGTGTCTGTTTTTCATGCAGGCAATGCAGTAATACTATTTATTTGAATGTATTTTTTAGTGATTTCTAGTTCTAAATCATGACTACTAATGCCTTTTTATACTAGAGATAGTGTATGTGTTTTTTCTTGACCTCCAAAGCCCAGTACATGAACTTCATTTGTGGTTAATAATGGAAAATAATTTAGCTTATACACCTGTCAGAATACACGCTGTTTTCTTCCGAATTGTCTTTGTAAATAAAGTGTTTTTCTTAAGCCTGTGTAGTTTCTTATATAAATCACTGGAAGCGTCAATGTTAGGTCTGATTTTTGTAATAATTAAAGTTAGAAATTTGCTAATAAAAGTGAAGTGTCTATAGGTTGTCTTTGTGACTTGTTCATCAGGAAAGTCCGTGCCTATTCCCAGACATGCAGCAGCCTCTTACTCCGTCCTTTTGTAATTACAGGGTGCTGGTAGCCAAAAGTTATTTATACTACTTTAATGAGCTGAGCAAAGCTTACATATGAATTTGGATGCGTAGGAGTTCATTATGGCTTTCTTGATTGTCTCCTCAGACCCTGTGACCTCCCCAGGTTGCTTCAATAAACAGTTTTTAGTTATGTTTATGTGTTTATATTAGAAGCTGTAGCAGAAACCGGATGGCTTGATTTTTTTTTTCTTGCCTGTGACTTTAAAAGGCTGCTTTTACAGGATTTGCATGTCTCTTCTCATTTGTTGGTAGAAATCTTGTGCTTATGTCGGATTGGTTCCAATTTTCTTCTTTCACTTCCCCTTTCCTTGCTGTTTCCCTCCCTGTCCCAGCCGGTCATGAGACCTATGGTGAGCAAACCACAAATTAGAACCTCTTGAAGGTTGTTCACTGGGTAAGTTTTTTTCCAATACAAACACAAGTCAGCTATAGATTTTCTGCTAACCATGCTTATTTCACTGTGTATGAAATCATCCATTGTTTTAAATCAGTTTACAAGTCTTACCAAGTTTTTTTTGCAATTCAGTGTATGTGTAAACTCTTGCCTTACCTCTTACACCTGAACATGCTTACACATGCTTTAAATCAGAGTAACAATGGGGCTTTTTGCTGCTTTCCTGATTTCTCATTTCTTGCCTAACCCAACTTATGTTTTTAGACAACACTCAAGATCTTTGAAATTAGTTTGGGAGTTTGACTAGGAAACGTTGGTGTTTCCATACGGATTAATTTATCTATCAGGACACAATTCTATGCTATAGAGGCTTGTTTTTGCAGCTTCTTTCTGGTTTCTCTTCCAGAATTCTCTTATAATGAGTTCTACCCATCCATCATCTTTTTACAGCTGTCCTGTTTTTTTAAGGAACAACTACGACAATGATAATGCCATCATCATGTTACATCATGCTGTTACAGTGTTCAGTGTTTTCACCTGAGTTGCGGATCTCTGCAGGTCCTCCAGACCTACCATGGGGCTCTTGGCTGCTCCTTTGATAAATGCAATTTTTTTTTTTTTGCCTAATTTTATACTATTGGATACCATTATGGCAGTTCTTTTCTGTTAAATATCTACAAGTTTTACTGCAAATTCACAGCTTATTGTATGTATGCTTTAACATAAACTGCGTCATTCTAAAGCAGGAGTGCAGCAGCATTAATTTGACATTTTGTTTTTGATGATTTAGCAAATTTCTTGCAATTTTTGTTCCCCTTTTTAGCCATGAGTTCCTCTCACCCGGAGGTGCTGCTCGTCTTTGGTCTCCTCAGTCTAACTTCAGGGCTGCAGGTTGCCTCTCCTTTTACACAGGTGCCATTTCTCACTGTGTGGAATGCCCCCACTGAGAACTGCCTCTCCAAGTATGGAGTGGATCTCGACTTGGGGATGTTTAGCATTGTCCAGAACCAGAATCAAACCTTCTTGGGTGAAAACATCACTATCTTTTACACTGACAAGCTTGGGCTGTACCCAAGGTACTCTGCCCAGGGCCAGGCCATCAACGGTGGGGTTCCACAGAACAGCAGCTTAGAGACACACCTCAGAGTCAGCACTGAAGATATAGACCATTACATCCCTAACAGAGACTTCCAAGGCCTGGCTGTGGTGGACTGGGAGAGCTGGCGCCCTGTGTGGGAGAGAAACTGGGACAGTAAAAAGGTGTACAAGGAGGGGTCCATTGCACTGGTGAGGTCCAGGCATCCAGATTGGACTCCTGCTCAGGTGGAGGCAGCAGCACGGGTCGAGTTTGAGCAATTTGGAAGGCAATTCATGGAGGAAACCCAGAAACTGGGACAAAAAATGAGGCCAAATGGTTTGTGGGGATTTTATGGATTTCCCAACTGCTACAATCATTACAATAAGAGCGAAAACTACACAGGGAAGTGTCCAGATGTGGAGATAAAAAGGAACGATGAGTTATTCTGGCTGTGGAACGCCTCCACGGCTCTTTACCCTGACATCTACTTGAGCGTCGAAATGCGAGGCCTCGGTGAGGAAGTTCTTCTCTATGTTCATCACCGCATTTTGGAGGCCCTGAGAGCGGCGGATTACGTGACCCCTTCCCAACTGCCCATCTTTCCCTATGCCCGCATTGTCTACACCTACTCCTTGGAGTTTCTTTCCAAGGTTAGTGACGGGTTAATACCCTCAAACATTTCTTCTTTATCTAAAAAATTTAAAAAATTTAATGTTTTCATCCCTCAGGAGCATCTAATCTACACTGTTGGAGAGAGTACCGCTTTAGGAGCTGCAGGGGTGGTGCTTTGGGGGGACCATACTTTTGATAAATCTAAGGTAAGCTGGCTGTTATAACTCTATAGAGAGCTGAAGTAATTCAACCTTACTTTAGATAGATGTAGGGATCAAATTCAGGTCAGTTATTGTTTTTTTTTTTTTTTATGGATATAAAGGCACCTGTTAAGAATGCATGATACTAGAGAATCCTGGTGTAATGCTGTCAGTGTTGACTTGAAGACAAGTGGAGGTTAATAACACCAGATTCTGGAAGAGAACCCTCCTTAGGCTGTAAAACAACAAAAAAAAGGTATTAAAACACCTAAACATACAGTCAGAACTAAAACTTTGGACCCTGAGTGTTCCATATGACTTGGGTTACTCCCTCATAATTACCCTCATAAAAATTTGGTTTATTTTGTTTATCACATGCCACCTCACCTTCTTTATATTAATTGCTTTATCTAGTCAGTTGATGCCACAAGACACATGTAACTAAATACACTGAGGATTTTTTTTTAATTGTGTGCTGTTTGTCTTGTATAGGCTACCTGTGAAGCAGTCAAATTCTATATTGATGAGACTTTAGGTCCCTACCTGGTCAACGTGACATCAGCCGCTGCTCTCTGCAGTCAGGTTTTATGCTCCTCTAGGGGAAGATGTCAGAGGGCAGACCCAAAGTCAAAGGCCTACCTCCACCTCAACTCCACGTCATGGAAGATCCTGTCCAAGAAGAAACCAACTGGAGGGACAAACTACAGTGTTTTAGGGCAGATGGATGCCCAAAGTTTAGAGCAAATGAAGTCTGAGTTTCTGTGCAGGTGTTATCCTGGGTGGGGTGGGAAGGACTGCTCCAAACAAATTTAAGGATTCAAATGGTTTTAGGTGATACAAGATGGGAAGTGTAAACCAGGGTCTTTCTATTTTAACTGCTGGTACTCTAGCTTCTTCACAGAAGCCCAAGATGGAGGTTTAAGAAGTGGAAACGACTGGTTGTGTGATAGACTTGAAGGTCCTAAAAAGGGTCCAAAAGGTTGATCTTCCCAATTTCAAATTGCTAAAATATAGTTTAAATCATGATTTATTTTTATATAAGTGTTGGGGGAATTATCTTTTTTTAATAGCGGTGGTTATTATGTTTGTTTTTCTAAATATACCTTTTGTGACATTGTTTACCTATAAAATAATAATTTCCTTTTGCAGACTGCAAACATCATTTTGGTGGCCAGAATGTATTAAAAACTTTTTATCCATATCCTGAATGAAAATCTTATCATATTAAAATATTTGATTTTGTGTTTTTTTGTTTATCTTTCATCCTAATATAATATTGCAAGCAACAATTGCTCCTTTGTAGTTGTTTCCATAGATGTTGTTTTTATATGCAAATTAAATGCTGAAAAAAATAGCCTAAAGTCAGCCATGTTTCTGATATAATATACTTAATAATGGGGTTATTTAATCATTTAATCTGGCTCCCTCCCTTCATCAATATTATTTAAACTTTTTCTATATTTCAATTGGTGATTTAAGCAAGTGTAAGAATGCCCTTGACTTCTGTAAACTTACAGTCATCTGCCTTAATTGAAGAGGATGCAGTCATATCTGTCCCATTTTGAATAGTGGCTGAGAAGGAGTTGTCATGTGGCCTTATATTTATTACCCTGGGGAAACAGGACATCATGCAGTATTATGAGTTTGGTTACACGTCATATTAAATAAAGTAAAACCTAAAACATTTTAGAGAAGTCACTAACTGAGGCGCAATTAGTTTAAAAACAACTATATTTTCTTATTTTCAGTCTCTTATGAGGATTTAGTCTAAATGAAATTAGCTGTATCTTTTTAAATAAGTCATAAGCATTTTAAGCAATAAGAGGTTGATTCATCTACAGGCTTTTTGTGGCTATTTTAACTGTGGAATGACATTGATTATAGTGTTTTTTTTCCTTTTTCCAAAGTATCACTCAACATGAACCAAATTACTTAGTCTGAACTGCAGTAGTTAAAAATATGAGCTTACCAGAAGAAACTGAAAATACATGTATATTGGTATTAATCAGCTGCTCTTTTATGTTTTTTGTTGTGATTTTGTATTTTTTCAGGTAAAACTTGAAATGTTTTTACTACATTCTAAATGGTGTTTGTTGATGGCCAGCAGGCTGTGCTGTGGGACAACTAACCAAAGACAAACATCAAGGTCATGGCTTGGGGAACTCTTAAATCCCATTAACTGTCTGGTCATTTTCAATAAAAACATTTTGGATGCAGTTCTTTGCAGCATTTTAACATTTATAATAAATTAAACTGATCGAGTGAACCTCAGGGGAAGGAGGTGACCTTGATTGATTTAGGATTGGCATGTACAATGTTTTCTTATCTGATAGGCAGCACTGGTGCAAACTGATGTCACTGATAGTGATTTTTTCCCTCCTGTGTCCCTAGAGGATTAAACGACTGGAAGAACAGACTCCCACAGGCCTCCCGTTCTCTGCCTCCGGCTTTATTTGGCGAATTGTTGCAAAATGAGGAAGAGGTGTTTCGTAAGCAGAAGCAGCACATTTGTAGCTTTTGCTTTTCTTTTTTCTTTTTTCTTTTTTTTTTAGAGGGCCTTTAGTGCTATTGTGCTGCAACTGTCTGAACAAGACAAATTGCCGTACCTGTTTCTTTTATTTCAAGGACGAATGTTTACCTGGAGCTGTTTGATGAGAGCAGGAAAATACAAAATGGCACTCAAACAAATAGGTGTTCCAGGCTGGGTCTCAGTCACTTTATGATTATTGTAGTTCTTCATCCTGGTACCCTAAAATGAGCTTCCTCTTCCTAGATAGATGACATTACAGTGTAGCCTTTATAAAACACTGATTTTAGAGAGCTTGCTTTGCTAAATTTGTTTGTCAACAACATAAAAAGCTTAAGTTGTTTTTATAGATTTAAAACTAAGACCATGAAACTTTACAATTTACAATTTCAGCAAGATTTACCTGTTGAAAGCCACAATTCTGATAGGTTATCAGGCATTTCCAAATTACCTCCACATTCCCATTGAAACCATTTTTGATCTGTTTATCTGCTCTGAGCTGCTCTCCGTCTTTCTCCAGCCTCTGCCAGGTCTGGCAGGCCTCTTTTATTTTCCTATCCCCTCCATCTCTGCATTCCTTCATTTTGGCGTCTCGCTCTGTCACCCCCTTCCATGGTCACGTCCTCTCTTTTCTTCGCTTGCTCAGTCTGCAGATCGTCCCGCTTGCTCTGGGTTTAATCACAGTTTCGTCACGCTCCGTCTCAGTGTCCTTCAGAGGACTCCTGCTCTCTGATCGGGGCTCTTAAAGATCATGCGCTCATACTTGTTTACATAATTTATGTTTGTAGAAATCATCAAAGCCCCCTGGTAATGCATTGATCAGGCTGTTAAAGGCTGGCTATTTTGCTTGAAATGGTCAATGTGCCTGTTAAAATGACTTATTTAAGTTCTGGGTTATGTTTATTTGGAAGTAAAGAAAGAGGCATTCATGCTGCGTGTTCACCTGGTTTTCCACTGGTACTGGGTAGTGTCTGTCCTTGAATTAATGCATATGTACCTATTCATGTCTGATTGAATTTGTCAGGCATAATTCAAACTGTAACCAAAGATCATAAGATCATGACTGAAAGAAAGAACCTTCAGATACAAGCAGATGAAATAAGCTGCCTGTTGCTTTCTGGATGTTTATAGGAAGCCTCCCTAATAGTGTATTTGAACTGAATGGGATTCCAACTTTTTTTCCAGCACATTCATGTGTTGTTTATTGCTTGATATTTTGCCAGCATTCACATGGCTGGTGATAACGCTTCGTTCCCTCCGTTTTTTTACTTTACAGCATCATCAGATAGAGGGAGCGTCTATCTGCTGTTTGCCAGTTTAAACTAAGCATGGGGAACCTGGATTTTACCAAGCAAGTCCAGCTGCTTTATTCATTATGGAAAAAAAACGAACAGCGGCGCTGGTGTTGGGTTCCCTGTGTTCACCAAAACCTCCAGAGATGCTCCCAGTTAAGAAAGTCTGGGAGCCAGTCTGGTAAGACAGGATGACCTCTGGAGCTCAGGGAGGACATCATAAATGTAGTGTAAGCGCTAGAATGAGACAGCTCCTCAGGTGGGCAGAAGAGGCATGTGACAGGGACCATACCTAGTGCTAATGGGGGATTATGAATGATTTAACAGTCCTTTTAGGGCTGATTAAAATAGGGATAACATGTTAATTGTTTGCTCTCATCATGTCATTTGTGTTCAAGCGACCAACAGGAAGAAACACCAGGCAGACCCAGAACTCGCCGTTGGGATTATGCATCCTTTTGGTCCCAAACACTTTGGGATCCTTCGGAATGAGATGAAAAGTTTTTAAGGTTAGGGAGATGTAAGGGTTTATCTTCCAGATCTGTTACCTTTCCGCTGTCGAATAATTGCAAAAGTAAAAGAATGTTATAGTTACAAAAAGTTGTGGTTAAAAAGTTTTAGTTATCAAGCTGGAAGTGTGGACCTTAGACACAATGTTGGAAACCAAACAAGCACAATCAGTACTGTACCTCTTCTGATGTCTTTCCAACCACCTGTCATCAGAGGTGGGTAGTAATTAGCTACATTTACTCAATTACATTTATTTGAGTAACAATAAAAAAAAAAAAATTCTTTTAGGAATAGTTTTACTCTGCCGTACTTACTTACTTTTACTTAAGTATTATTCTTGTAAAGAATACTACTACTTGACTAAAATCTCTGACTACTTTGTTCTGTGAGTAATTTGAACTATTCCAAAATCAGGTAAACATACACTAAACAGTAGATATTAACAGTGGAAGTTGTTGCCTTGTCCTAACATATATACAGCTCTAATTGTAAGGATTGGTTTTATGTTGGAATATTTATAAAAGTATTTATTCTGCACGAATCTGTTCTTTTATATTCATGATATTATTTATATTTTTTAGGCATTTGAGTCTCTAAAATGCCAGAACTTGCACATAAAATCTGTTTTCTAGCATCATTTATAAACATAAAATCTGATGCTTAGGTATTCAGTACTATAGTAGCCTTTTTACCAAATACTTTAAAAAAAAATTTACTTGAGTGAGTTGTTGGATGACTACTTTTTACTTTTACTTGAGTGTCTTAGGATAGTCACTTGGCTGGTGGGTAAAGACAGATGTTGAACATCAGCTCAGTGTGGTAAAAGGTCTCTTAAAAATATAATTTCTCAACAAGATTTTTCCTTGTAAATAAAGTCGAATAAAGATGAAAAAAATCCTCTCTGAGATGACAGCCACTGATCTTTCACTAAACTCTCCCTTCAAACCTTAACTCGTAGGTTACACCAAACATTGCTCTTCTTTGAGCCTGCTCCATTCCACTCAGCCTATATTGCTTCTGTTCTTCTAGCCCAGTAACGCTTTCTTGGAACCTTCTCAACGGATGATCAAGGCGAAAATGTCATGTGAACAGCCTGTTATTTTCTGACTGACCATGGGCATGTTTAGTCATATGATTATCTTTCCTTTGAGACTGTCTACAGACATAAACAGAACAACAACAAAACTTAAAAATGCGCTTCTTTCATATATTCAGCTAGTGTTTTTACTCTTCCAACTATCTTTCAACATCAGCCTAAATGGAGTCATATTAGAATAAACAAAAACTTCTTAAGCAATTTCCAGATGGACAAGGAAGCGAGGAGTATCTGTTTTAAGTCGGCAACTTCAGCACAAATTCCTATCATGCTAATATTCTGGAGTTTAAAAAAATAACCTTTTTTGTGGAAGATTCTGTTGAACATCAGTTATTGAAGTACAGTTGCTTTGGATGTACGCCTGGTTTGAATAGTGAGATTTCATGAATTTCACAGTCCCACTCTGATCTCACTGGATGTGTTTTCATGTGGACTTTTAAAAAGATTTCTTACATTCAAGAATCAACCTGGATGTTTTAGATATTTTATCTATTGTTTATGTAGATAAGTTATTTCTGGTAGAATTACTTAAAGTAAAAGGATTTTCTCAGTTTCCAGTAGTTACTCATACTTTTATTTCCCAACCTATTGCTAGTTAGAACACTCCTATATTGTTATAGAAGGTTTAAAAACACCCAAAGTAATCTGAATTTGATCTCGTAAAGTTTTTTTTTATGGGAATAGCCTTGGACTTTTTTTTTTAGCATCTCATCATCTGTGTAGTAAATCATGAGGGTGCATCAGAGACACTGAATATGAAACTGAAAAATGTATTTGTTTGGAGGTCACCGCATGTTGTTTGTTAAAGGATAGAGCCCTATAATGTTTTTTTTTTTTTTTCATTCTTTTTTTTCGCAATCACAGCCATACCAAAGCTACCAAGCTTGGGTGGAAACGGATGATCTCACAGTAATCTTTGTAATAACCCTTCAGCTAAAGGAAGGTGAAAGGTGAAAGATGATGGATACTATTAATATGATGGATACTATTAATAACAACCACCTGTACGGTTAAACCGTACAGGTGGTTGTTATTTCTGTTGCATATTTGCCTCCTTGCCTCCTGATCAGAGATGGCTGAGAGACTGTCACTTGAGGAGAAAATGTTTATCACAATCCCACAAAACCCAGTTAGAGCTAAAAAAGCCTCTTAATTTAAGAGCAACCAAAAAACATTTCAAATTCTTCCCATGAATTCCAGTTACTGGTAGAGTCACATAATGAAGTTCCCAGCAACCATGAAGTTTGGAAATAATTCTTTTCAAAATTCAGTCAAAGCCCAATCAAACCTCTCAAAGAACAATTTGTAACCAATCAGGTGCTCAAAATGCCTGCTGATATCAAATTTGCACTGATAAATCTTAAACACAGTCTTCCTTCAACAATACCCATTGATGATATCCAGCAGCCAACTGATGGTGCTAAATAAAAGTAATAAGATGGGAAAATTACTTTTCCTTTAATCCCTTAGCCTCCTTTAGTTTGTAATTATTTCTAATGTATTTTTCTCCTCACGCATAATTCATTTTAGCCTTTTCTCATTCATTTTACTGGATATGATCTTAGCTCATTTGAATAAACATTTTGCTTCATATTAGTGTGGCTAATGAAGTGAATCTCTGAAGAAAAATCCTTTTGTTAGAGAGCAAGGACTACTGCTGCTCATAGATTGTCAATCTGGTCAGGTCAGTGGGGGAACTGCTAATTGGATATCAGATTTAATCTATTGTAAAGGGCCAACAATGAGTTGTCATTTATTTTTCCAGACAAAGTTTGAATGCCAATAGTTGGGTACATGGACTTAAGGCGTTTACATGTTTCTCATTTTTATTTTAAACTAGTAATTTTGTCAAATAAGACATTTAAAGTTTCTATAGCTCAAATATTGTTTTTCTTCTTTAATGCGGTGATAATTGTTCACAAACTTAAATAGAATCCAAATATGCCCACA
>NW_015150701.1:578647-597046 GCF_000732505.1 Cyprinodon variegatus
TTTTTTTTTTTTTTTTTTTTTTTTTTTTTTAGTTTCAGAATAATATTGATCCAGAGAATAATATGGATGCTGATCATAAATATGGTTCAATCTCTGAAAATTACCCACATACTAGGTTTGATAGTGTTTATTTGCAAGGCTTCTCTATGATACATTTTTAGGCTGGAAGTTAGTATCCAAATTTTGTAGAGATCAAAGAATACTTTTAAATGTTTAACACAAATTTTAAGTGATTGCAATTACAGAAACTTGGATAATTTTGGAGAAATTAGATTTTTTGCTGTAAATCATAAAAAAAAGGTCTTTTTTTGTACAGAAAGACTTTCAGTGTGAGGTTATTGGCCCTACAGTTGTTAATGGTGTGTTGGAAAGTAAAAAAATTAAAATGGTTGGAAAATTAAAATGAACACCGGTAAATTCATGAATTTATTTTGTTTGAAGTGACTATAATATTGCGTTGTTGAAATGGACTAAATACTGATTAATAAATTGGTTTTGTAATAAAATGCTTTGTTTTGATTTAAGCCCTCTCCTTCCTGAATTACTGAAGACAGGGTCAAACCTTGGTGAGAAAAAGGATTCGGGGAATGTATAATGTATTGAGGCTCTAAAGAAAGACAATATAAATTGAATCATGTATGCAGTATGTTAAAGATCCTACAGGCTTTAAAGTTGAAAACATTTTAATAGAAAAATGTAATAAAACAAATGGTCAACTTATGAACCTTTATCTGTTTGAACTGATGATTATGATGTTAGGGATGAAAATTCCTTGCTTGTGCACACAATTTTCACCATTAAATTTGACTCTGATTTATTATACACAAAAGGAAGTGAGGTTCCCATAATACAGCACTGCAGGTAAGAACTCACACCCTATTTACTTTAATAAATTTAAGATTAATTCTATACATTCAAATTTTTCTTGGTCCCTAGAGAAATGTCACAGTTAGTATCCTCAAATGGAACATTACCTGCCCTGATAGTGCAGCCCAGCAGGAAGGGGACCAACCCGATACAATTGGATTTGAAAGGTCCTCCAAGTCTTGCACAGTTCAGCAACACAAGCATAGGATGTCCACGTCTGGATGTGGATCCAGATGTGCCTCTCTGGATCCACATCTTCCTGGCCCCAATTAATCAGTTAAGGGTGGCGAAGGGGAGATGGGTCGCATATAGCTGACATATGACGCAACAGAACACAACACCAGGAGCATCCTAATCAGCTTGACATGATTGCTCCTTTTTCTCTGCTTAGTGCTAGAAGACTGCAAAAGAGGTTACAGGGAGAAAAGACAGATGTAGCTGCAGTAAATAAATTCAGATCTGTTTGCAGAAGTCCTGACATGTATATCTGTCACCACAGCCTATGAATTATGAAAGTGACAATGCCAGCTACTTGCTTATACCACGGAGATCAGAGGATGTCCTTGATGTCAACTTGGATAGACAAAGCATGTTACGTTAAAAAAATAGCGACAGCAGGGATCTAATTCTACATTTTAAGATGACTGATGTGTATACAATAACATACAGATTCAGTAAGTTCATTCAGTGTCATGAAAGGAAATAGTTCTCCATCACTTATTTTAAAACATCCTCAAAATTAATTGGCTTTTTCTGGAAAACAGACAAAGGAAGCCTCAGAATAAATGAGGATTCTGATCATTATAAAGCATTATTTATTATAGCTTTAGCAAACAAATCAGATGAACTTTAAAGCAACACTTTTTTTTTTTTTTACTTTTTACCAAAGCATTTGGTTAATTTAAAATATACACTACTCAAAAAAATAAAAAAAATAAATAAATAAAGGAACACTTTGTAATCAGAGTATAGCATCAAGTTAGTTAAACTTCTGGGATATTGATTTGGTCAGGTAAATAGCAGAGGGGTTTGTTAATCAGCTTCAGCTGCTTTGTTGTTAATGAAATGAACAACAGGTGCACTAGAGGGGCAACAACGACACGACCATCAAAACAGGAATGGTTTTACAGGTGGAGGCCACTGACATTTTTTTCCCCTCCTCATCTTTTCCGACTCTTTTTCACCAGTTTTGCATTTGGCTAGGGTCACTGTCACTACTGTTAGCATGAGGCGCTACCTGGACCCTACAGAGGTTGCACAGGCTGTCCAACTCCTCCAGGATGGCACATCAATACGCGCTATTGCTAAAAGGTTTGCTGTGTCTCCCAGCACAATCTCAACAGCATGGAGGAGATTCCAGGAGACAGGCAGTTACTCCAGGAGAGCTGGACAGGGGCGTCGAAGGTCTTAAACCCATAAGCAGTATCGGTATCTGCTCCTTTGTGCAAGGAGGAGCAGGAGGAGCACTACCAGAGCCCTACAAAATGACCTCCAGCAGTTCACTGGTCTGAATGTCTCTGACCAAATAATCAGAAACAGCCTTCACGAGGGTAGCCTGAGGGCCTGACGTCCTCTAGTGGGCCCTGTGCTCACTGCCCGGCACCGTGGAGCTCGACTGGCATTTGCCACAGAACACCGGAATTGGCAAGTCCGTCACTGTCGCCCTGTGCTTTTTACCGATGAGAGCATGTTTACCTTGAGCTCATGTGACAGACGTGAAAGGGTCTGGAGAAGCCGTGGAGAACGTTATGCTGCCTGTAACATCGTTCAGCATAACTGGTTTAGTGGTGGGTCAGTGATGGTCTGGGGAGGCATATCCATGGAGGGACGCACAGACCTATACAGGCTAGACAACGGCACCCTGACTGCCATTAGGTATCGGGATGAAATCCTTGCACCCATTGTCAGACCCTATGCTGGTGCAGTGGGTGCATGACAATGCCCGGCCTCATGTGGCGAGAGTATGCAGGCAGTTCCTGGAGGATGAAGGAACTGATACCATTGATTGGCCACAACGCACGCCTGACCTAAATCCAATAGAACACCTCTGGGACATTATGTTTCGATCCATCCGACTCTGCCAGGTTGCACCTCAGACTGTCCAGGAGCTCAGTGATGCCCAGGTCCAGATCTGGGAGGAGATACCCCAGGACGCCACCCGTCTTCTCATTAGGAGCATGCCCCGACGTTGTCAGGCATGCATACATGCACGTGGGGGCCATACAAATGACTGAATACCATTTTGAGTTGCTGCAATGAAATTTCAGCAAAATGGACTAGCCTGCCGCATAATTTTTTCACTGTAATTTTTAGGATGTCTTTGAATTCATCCCTCTGTAGGTTTTCATTTCCATCAAATGATGTGGCATCCTTTTGTTCCTAACACCCAGTCCATTTCAGTATAAATAAACAGCATTAATTTTTTTTACCCATTAAGATCTGATGTGTTTTCAAAGTGTTCATTTAATTTTTTTGAGCAGTGTTTATGATTATATAATATCGTTATATGTAATTTGCTGTATCAGTCTAGGCTGATTTTGATAATCATATTCAATTAATGAAAAATAGATTTGATTTGTTGCTTGCCATTTCGGAGAGGCCCCATCCAGTGACCATGGCCATTTCAGAATGCTGAAAGCAGCCGGGACAATTTATACCTGCTCTCTGTGATCGTGGTATGAATTTCATAAGTCTGGGACAATAAATGTGAAAATAAGGAGGGGAGGGAATCTTCGGCAGGTTCTAAGTTTAACAAATAAAGTGTCAGAAATTATCTAGAATGGTGTTGATAGCAAAATCAGGAACTGGCATCCACTGAGCAGAGAATTTATTCATCACACAGTGACTGTAGCACATCGACTGAAACATGTCTCCATACAAATAAAACCCTATTAATTCGAATTTATCTGTCCATCAAATCTATCTATTTTAACGCATCCTTGTATAAGAAATATGAAAACAATAAGGATATGTTTAAAATGTTCCTTTTCGTTCATATTTCAATTGGTTTTCTCATAAATGGGCGTGAGTTTAGGGTGATGCGCACTCCCCCAACAGGAGAGGTAATTCTCAGCATAAACAGATGAAACCTGGAGGAGAGAATCAAAGCAGGGGCGGATTTAGGAAATTTTGAGCCCTAGACAAAGGGCAGACTACTGCTTACGGCTTACTATTCATGTAACAAGAACAACAAAAGACCTACCAGTCCATACATGTCCACAGAAGCAACCGCCACAAGATAAACATCAGCATGCCCCAGCATGCCCCAGACTGAGCAGGCAAAACCCTGCAGAGAAGTCTCAAGAGGTAAAATGCTGGAGAAAGAATGAGTTCACCAGAATTTCAATTACTTAAAATAATTTTTAACAATTAAAAACAGCTTGAAATAAAAATCACAAAAAACTTTTGTAAAATGACATGCTGAAAACGTTAGATCAAAGTAAAGCAACTTAAATAAAGTTTACATTTCCACCTGTCCACAATGGCAAAACATTGAGGAGCAGGGCTTATCATGTGGTAGAAGCAGACCATTAAGAAAACAACCTTTGGGGCTGAGGACCAGATATGCCGTTTCCAGAAAAGGCATATGCTGTTTGCCATTTTTGTATCTTGACCTCTCAGGATTTGTTTGCTTGACTGATTTACAGATTGGTGACAGCTTACATTGTTCTGGGGTTGGGAACAATAACAAAAGGTTGAACAATTTATTTTATCATAAGCTTTGGTTACAATCATTTACCCTGAAATCATAAACTATCTTAAACAATAGCTTCTAAGTAAATATTATTTTAAAATCGACTCAGGTATTAGTTTAGTTTAATAGCTGGTAGATTTATTTTAATTTTTTTTATTACTGAGGTAAAGTGTTTTTATTTTCCAAATTGCCATTTAAAAAAAACAATAAAACAAATCCAAAATACATATGGTTGACATAAAAACAGATAAGAGAATAAAAAGTAAAAAAACAAGCTATTCTTTTTTTGTGTTCAAGAAAAAAATCTGTGTTGCAGGTTTTAAATCATCAAATATATGGATAAGATCTTCTAGTAAACATCTGTTAGGTATAATCAGTGTTTTTTATTAAATACAATTTTGCAAAGAAGTTTATTTAAAAAAATCTAAAGAAAATATTGAAATTGCAGAGGTGGTGGTACAATGATATAACCCATTGTTTTTTCTTGTTTTTTTTTTTTTTTTTTTACATTATTTTTTATAAACACTATTAATGACAGATAAAAGATAAATTATTCCTCTTGCAGCTTTTCGAAAAGAAAAGAAAGACATGGTTGTCCAAATTTCTGATATTTCTCTACAAAATCAAATAATCATGAAAGCCTTAATGAAATCCTATTTGACTTTCATGAAGTAAAGCTCTTTGTGCTTTTATTTTTACAGATGTGAAGGTATTAGCATTTTTGCATGCTCCTTTTATAAAAGTTAAATAACTATTTGACGTAGTGTTTTATAATATATTCAGTGGATACAAGCTTTTTTCCTTTTTGTCAGCTTTAAAAAGACTTCTTTTTGTATCTCACATTTTTTTTCTTACCATTGAAAAAGTTCACATTTTTGCACCTAAAACTCTCCCAACAAAAGGCAAGTTTGCAGAGTGAAGAATAATATCCATCATTTCAGGTCAAAGTGTTCAGTTGATCATTTCTGATCCATTAATGCCCAGTTTGGCTTTTATGGTCACAGCAGGGGGCAGCAGTGAATAGATTTTCAGAAGCACAAAGCTGCAAGAAACTCTTCTCCATGCCGTTGGTTTCTGTTAGTATTTCAAGGTGAGGTCACCAGAGGGTATTTCTTTTTTTATTGTCCTAAATGCTGAACTTCTTCTTTACGGATAAAATTAAAGTCTGAATTGTAAATTTGTGGATTGTAGGTAAAGGTACTAAAAATGTACAATATTTAAACCTGTTGCAGCAACTAACCTTTAAAACTGCTTGTCTCTGTGTGATTCAAGCCTTGCAGATCTTTCTTTTTATTAATCATACCTCAGATATAGATTTTACCATTGGGTGCCTTCTTTGTATTTGTTATGGTCTTTGAGATCCCAGTTTGCTTGAATTGCAGCTTTCTGAAGAGCTGAGTGGCTCCACAGAGTGACACTGGATTGGCAAAAGGTTCTTGGAAAAAAGACAAGTCAGCCACCATCCAAATACTCCATTTCTGCACCTGTTTCCAAGACAACTGACATTTAAAGGGGAGCTCTGGCTGTTGACTGTCTGACCTTGACCAGCACTCTGTTTGCTCTTAAAAAACTGTTTGCATTAGCCTGTGACTATTTGAGTTCTTGCCACTTTGTGAAATCACTGCCACAACAGGTGTGAACTGAGCTGAAAAAATGCATATGAACTGCTGCTTTTAGGCAAAACAACACAAATAATCTGCATTATTTTGTCTTTTAAAGAAAATTTTTAATTAGAGAGGACATTTGAGTCAATACCTACATTTACATGGACAGAAATAATCAAATGGAAGGCCTAATTAGTTCAAAATGTATAACGTAAAATTCTCAGACTGAAGATTTTAATCAGATTGGGTCTGATAGGAAAGAACATTTATTATGGTAGAGAGCTGTTTTTTTTCTTATTGCCTTTCCGATTGATGTACATGTGCAGACAGTAAGGTATGTCAGAGCGCATTTAGGTAGAAACGACAGATCTGTAGTGAGCACCTAGGGCGTCTAAGGCAGTGAAACTTGGAGACTTTGGGCAGGGACTGATCCACAGGGCCAGATAAAAATATAGAAATGATCAATAAGTTGCTGAATAAGTTTTCTTTTAAAGGACTACTTACCCCTAAATCAACCTTTTCCTCCTAATAAACCTTATAGTCAAATATCATTGACTATTTACTCCATATTTGTTGAATTTTTTTATATTGCCCCCTGCAATTTTTTCCACCAATTGAAAGCTGTAAAGTTTCTGGTAAAGTATCTGGTTGTTGTTTGAAATTGTAAAGTTAACTGTTTTATGAATTGCAACATAAAACTGACTAAAACTAGACTAAAACCTTATTAAGTTTAGTCAACTTAAACCGGCTAAAATCACCCCATATATTAATGACTAAAAATGTGACTTAAAGTTTTAATATTGTTTGTCCTGAAGGCTAAAACTAAGACTGAGATGGCTAAATCTGAGATGGCTGCCAAAAATAACACTGACCCCCTCTCTCAAAGCCTGTCTTCCACACCCTTAACATTGAAAAACTTGTACTCTTTCACTTCAGTGCTTTACTTCTCGGCTTGACAACGTTTTTGCGTGCTGGATGTACTGTTTGTCAGATCATCACAAGTTTTGGCCGTGTTGTGTTTTTTTACACCATGTTTTTTTCGTACACTGTTTACATTTGATCACTGCTGCACTATATGGAATGGAAATGTTCATTTACTGTCTGAAAAGCTGTACTTTTCAGAAAGTAACAAGTACACAGAGTGCATACAAAATAAAATGTCTGAGTCTAAGTTGTTTCGGTTTTAAATGGCTATAAGTCGAAGACCGAAAACGCACTTTTGTGTAATTCTCGGCCAAAGATTGTCAGTGGCCGAATTTTCGGTGCATTCCTAGGTAAAATCACACTCTGACCTAACATCTGCTTTCTGCTGACTCACTTCTTAATAAGCATTATAGTTTGCTTCGGGACCGGCAATAAATTAAAAGAGTTTCTTATAATAGATAGTGAAGATAAATATAGTATTTTTCTCAATCTCAAAATGTAATTAAAAATAGTGAATTAATTCAAATTGGATAAGAGCATGTCTGTAGTATATATCCAGTCTATTATAATGATTTGACATTAGTTTTGTGTCAGTCAAATGACCTAAAATCTATTATAAACAAAATAAAACATTAAAAAAAATATTACTTGCGAAGAGAAAAAATGCATTAAAATAGGACGAAATTGTGCCTCATATTTCTAGTGCAAAATTTTCACGTTCGGTTGGACCCAAATGCAGAGATCAGGAGACAGAGGCAAATTTTGTAGATTTAATGACAAAACTGAGGCAAAATCAAAAAATACAAGAACCAAAAGATCAGAAAACATCAGAGCAAACTCACATGGGAATCCAGAGATGAGGAAGCAGCTAAACACCAACAAGGAACCAGCACTGAGTGACGGCAGAAGTGGTGTAAATAATGGGAACCGAACAAAGGATGCGCTAATGAGCTGCATATGGAGCAGTATGCTCCATATGCATGTAGAGGACACATGCGCAGTAGAGGACACAATGACGTCATAGGCCAGTGTGCTCTTTTTTTCCAGAAGTAAACATGGATGGTAGTGCCGGCGCGCATCTAGCGGTCTTTTCCAACCATAAAACACAATCTTTTCAATGTGGTTAAACATAAATACTGCTCTCTGCATCATCATCTGCCATGGTTGTTGCTTTTCTTGCCACTTCTGCATAGCCAGACGCAGAATAGTGACCTTTGTTGGGAATTAATGACGTTCAGGTCGGATGAATACGACCTGGCCGTTCACACACAGGTCGCATTTGAAAAGATCATATTTGTATCGGATTCAGGACCACATAGCCAACTGGCCTGGGTCGGATTGGAAAAAATCGGATCTGTGTTGTTCAGACAGCCATGAAAAGATCAGATCCAGGTCGCATGTGGGCAAAAAAAATCGGATTTCGGTCACTTCAGGCTGCAGTGTGAACGTAGCGTTTGTCCTGATGCATCCACCAATGTCACATTGTGCCACAGACTGTCCAGAAGCTGCCAGATGCTTTAGTCCAGGACTGGGGGAAGAGCTCTCAGGAGACCATCTGCCACCTCATCAGGAGCATGTCTAGGCATTGTATGAAGGTCATACAGACATGCGGAGGTCACACAAAATACTGAGCCTCATTTTGACCTGTTTTAAGGACATTACTTTAAAGTTGGATCAGCCTATAGTTTGTTTTTCCAGTTGAACTTTCTGTATGACTCCAAATCCAGGCTACAATTGGTTAATACATTTGATTTCCACTGATTATATGTGATTTTGTTGTCGGCACATTCAACTTTGTACACAACAAAGTATTCAGTAAGAATATTTTATTCATTCAGATCTAGGATGTGATGTTTGTTTCCTTTATTTTCCTTGAGTAGTGCATTTAACATTATTAAAGTCCAAAATTATTAACACTTCTAAAAGTGTAATTTTCACCCAGAATCAGTGAAAATCGTTTAAACACTAGAAAGGTGTGAGCTTTAAAATGCTTGCTTCATGCCTTCCAAGGGGATTAAATATCTTTTGAGATTCTTGTGAGGAGTTGATTTTAACTTGTTTTAACGATCACAGTACTATGCAACAATTATTCCCAAACTACCTTAAAAAAGATTAATACAAAAAAAAATAAAATAAAAAATACACAGAAATAAACAAGAAAAGCCTTCTTCAAGGTGAAACTTGGAAAATCCATTTATCCATTCTCTCTGTCTGCTTCATACTTTGATTGCATTGGAAACAGCTTTTTCATCATGCAGACTCAGAAAAAAGCCACTAAAGAATGAAGCATGCATTGTTTTAAACAAGGGGAGAAAAAGTACGACCTGGGGAGACTCCTTTCAAAGGGAGCACAAGTAAACTCAACACCAAGCATTGCTGACCAGGATTGTAACAGACAACTTTCTAGTTCTTGGGAAATATTGCAAAACCCACAATCACACATCATCAGTTAAAAAAAAAGAAAAAAATGAAAGACAAATCGGGGTTTTCCTTTTTTGCCTGACCTGGATTCTTTTAGTCAAGAACATTACATTACTCCCATTTTAATCTTCTTCACACTATCAAGCGTATCAGATATAACTGTTCTGCTTTTACAGAGAACAAAGGGAATATAATTTACCTCACAGGGAAAGCTCGATTTCGAATATTATTGAATAGATATATGAAAAAGATCAACTCAACCCATCTGTTGAGTCTTCTGAGAAGACTTTGTAAGAGAAACTTAGTGCTATCCTAAACTTTGATTATTTTATTGGTATTATTATTCAACATAGCACAAGCCTGGCATAAGTAGCTAAAATTTATTTATTCCTTAAAAAAATATGGTCATACTTTAAAAAAAGAAGATAGACAGAAAGGTCTAAATCTAATTAAAATCCAAAGATTCAAAAAATACAAGAATGCAGCACACCTATAACACAGTGGTCATGGCAATCAACATCTCTCTGACCCTGGAGGCCTTCATGCAGGTGCTGCGATGAATGTCCAATCAATCCTCATTTTGCTGCTCTGCGGAAATAAAGAAGTTCTATAAGATATAATCATTCATGTCAAATAAAAGGAAACTCTCTTTACAAATTCACAAAATTATAATTCCCAGTCTAACTGAAGGTGATAAATTAGCTTTTATATTTTCACTTATTACATTTTCAGTGAGGTCTTGGCCTTGTTTCGTTACTCCTTGGTCTTTGTTGGTGTGATTTTAACTACAATACTAATAAAAACTCCACAGCCTGATGCCACAACATCTGTCCAGCTTCACAACTGGCTTTCATACCCGACCGTCGGTACGGCCGTACACCCTGACCAACATCCCAGGCAAGGGGCTCTTCATCTGGAATGCACTTATTCTCACCAAGATTGGAGTGTGGTAAGTCTGTTGGCTTTTGTAGATAAATAAAAAGTAGTGACATTTCTAAGTCTTGATTTTTAGCTCACTTGTACTTTTCTTCTTTTTAAAATCTCTGACATTGCATTGTCCAGCTGATCATTTCATGCTGCCATTGCAATGCAATTACACCTCAAAATGTTGCTCTTGCAACATTTTATGCTTCTCCCTCTGACATATGCTGATGAAGGTTCTCAGTCATCCAGGTCAAAGTCATTCCGTAAAAATTCAAAAAATATCCACTGGACTTGGTTTCCAAGATTTGAAGACGTTTCGCCACCTCTCCAGGAAGCTTTCTCAATTCAAATGTCTGGATCCGCAGTGAGTTTGAGTCTTATATAGACTTATATAGTCTTATATAGTCTTATATCTGACATCTGGCATCGACCAATTAAAAATAAAATTCATGTTGCATAATCGCATGTTTGCATTATTTTACTCAACATGCATTATTATTATAACTTTTTTATATTTGCTTTAGTAGGAGTATATACATAGGAGTATAATAGGAGTGATGGAGGGCAGTGGCAGGGGCAGTAAACTACTGATTAATTGTGTAAAACCACTGGGTTCAATTCTAGGGCTAATTCTCTTTACTGTTCACATTATGTGTTTCCAATTGATACAATTATTAGACAGCATGGGATTCATTTCCACTGTTATCCTGATGAGACTTAGCTAAGATAAGATAAGACAGGACTTTATTGATCTGCTCTAATAAACAACAGTAGGTGCAAAAGAAGAAAAGGTGCATCAAAGAAGTGAATGTAAAAAAGTCAGGCTACAACAAAATCCTAATCTATAAATGTGTATAAATAGGTAAAAATAGGTAAAAAAGACATCTAAACCTGGATGAAATAAAATGTTTTGTTTTTTTAATTCAAACAAACAGACGTCATTGTGTTTGGACCAGAGTCTTTGAGCAATAAGCTGCTTTTTCAGTCACTACATCTGGATGACATTAAATTGCCTTCTCATGATTAAAATAAAAGCATTTTGTTTTTATCAGAACTTGTCATTTTTAAACAAATGTTAAACACGTTTCTAGATTTTTGATTATTGCCGAATGGCGACGTTACACTTGACACCCCTGAACATTTGGCCTGAGGGCAGTGGTGTTAACAGTCCATGTAGGGAATGGTTGGGGGTCTTTCATAATGGATGCTACTCTGTGGTTGACTGTGAGTAATAGCGTCTTTGCAGAATGGGGATAGACAGTCAGGGGTCCTCCTATAAATGCTTGAATTTAACACAGTCAATAAAATCTAAACCTTTCATAATGTTATGAGAATACATTTACATCTGATTTAATTTTTAGCATGTGAAAAATTTAAAAATATCAATAAATTAAATACTTAAGAAGGTTTGCTTTGTAAAAGCTAAAATGCTCATTATTTGATTATTATGTTAACATAGTTGTAATCTGATGATTTGAGTTTAATCTTTTCTCCAAATTCGTAAAAGCCAAAGATTTCTCCCACTATTTTTTAAATCAAGTGCAGTCTTAATAACCTGAGTAGATATTTGAGTTCAGAATAAACTCACCTAAAAACACATTAAAATGTTTATTCAAGGTCAGAGAAAGAATAATATATATATTTTTAAGTAATCTATTGCTGTCTTGAGCTCTACCCATCTGCTTTGACCTTCAGTGAATCAGGGATGAACCATGAAGGATCATTTGGATTCAGTTATAGTTGCATATGAAGGAATCTTAGGTGGATTCGTGAATTTGGACAGCATTAGTCGCAGCGCTGTGACGTAATCTGTCTACAAACTCTGCATTCATAGGATATAGCTCAGTAATTGGGATACACCCCTAGAAGCAGGTCCTCTGACTTTTAGTTGGAGCAGGAAATTACAAAAAGGACATAAATGGAGGACAAGAAGAAACACCTTACACATGCTTAATCTAGCATAAATTTGCTATTCAAGGTCACAAAGATGAAAAGCCAAAACTTAAAACCCCTTGTTCCTTCTTTTTGCATTATCACCCTCTTTCATAGTTTTTCCTTTCTCTGTCTTTTTCACTCCGCTTTTCCTTTGACATCTCCCTGATCGGGCGGCAGACAGCGTGTAAGTGCTCTAACCCAGAGAAGTCTCCAGGAGCTCTCAGGATTGGCTGTGCTCTGCAGTACTGTTCACAATCGATTAAGGCATGGTGAGCTCCCGTTAACAGCTTTTCTCTGCTGCTCCCGTGGCTTTGGTACTGTCACATAGACTCAAGCATCGCCCTTAACCCGTCAGACGGTGTCTCTTTCAATCTCAACCTTCTTACCGTCGCTTTGTGTTTTCAAAATTCCAGAATAACCCCTCCCCTCTATTGGCACTGAAACATCTTTTTCTTTTTTTTTTTACTCACACATTATGGTTCTTATAGTTTTACATTTAAGCTTTCTGAGTTTATGCACACATACACTTTAGATTACGTGCCAGGTCATCTAAAAAAATCGTTCTAAAGCAAAAAGATAAGAGAGTTTGATGACTAAAATAAAAAGTAAAACAGAAACCACATTACCATTGAAGTTACAGTAGAACTTTATTCTTTTTTTGTTGTTGTTGTTGTTCATTCCTTCATTCCACATGATTTAGATGTAGAATGAATGTTTATTTTCTCTGCAGAAGGTAGCATCTCCTTCATAAAGATAAAAAGGGGATATGTATTTGAGGGATGACAGAGGAGAATGTAGGAGTTCTGATAAGCATCTGTTCTGGTATGCATCTATCCTTGGACTATATAACAGATGAATAAAGCTGCTTTGATGTCACCCACTTGTCTATAACAAAGTAGTTTTTATGAAAGTCTTTTTTAGAAGATTTTTGGAGCAAAAAGCTTACTCAGATCCAAATTGTTATTTTAAGCTTAAATTGTATTTTAACCCCCACAATGAGTAGTTTTTCTTTAATAAGAAATTTTTATAGTAATCTATGGCCCATAGTGCTGAAAAAATCTAAGAAAATTCATGCTGCAATACAGAAATAAAAAAAAATATATATATTTTTTTCAGATACAACTTAAAATATTATATCTACAATAAAACAAAAATTGGTTGTATAATCCTTGTAACTCACAGCTCTGTTGCTGTCCTTGGAGGACACAGCCACTAAAAAGAACATACCCAAAATCTCTAGTCCTGCACCAGTCAGTTCTTTACACCAGTCTGTATTCTCTTGGAGTGTTGGAAAAAAGATGTTCCACAATTTATGAAGCCTCTTTTGGTAAACTCCTCCAAAGGCTATAAACCAAAAAATAAAAAATAATAATAAAAAATAAAAAAAATAAAAATTCTGTCAGCTTATCTAAAATGTTCGTTTTAGATGTTTGTTCTTTGAAGGACAACCAATGCAAGTAAAGAATTCCAAACATAAAAGAAGCATAAAGGTTTCTTATAAGTGTTCCTTATTAATGTAACAGCCATTTTTTTTTTTCAGCTTATGGGGCCTGTTTATGTGGTGTAACCTGACTTGCCTCATCTGCACCACAGCATCTATTTTGCAGTCCACCCCAAACTGCCCTCCCAAAATAAAATATAAATAAATGAACAAATGAAAGCCAGTATTTATACCAATGCATGCACTGTTCAACTGAGTATCATCTGCTTACCACCTTTTGGCCTCCTCCTCAACTGTCCTGCACGTGGCCTGACCTAAGCACCAAAAATGTGAAAATACAACAATTGTCTCAATGACTTTAGATTTAACAATGACTTATCTAAAATATGCAAGAAACAAAATTATGCATTTTTTTTAAACAAATAATCAGGTTGTTTAATTGCAGCCATAATGATTAAATGCATCCATTCAACATTCTTAAAGATGGTGGGCAGAAACTGCACTATTGTATCGGTTTTCTTAAGATATATCACAATGCTAATTAAGCTGTACTTATGACATGACATGACTCTCCAGATTCCAGTCTTCATTTATGTAGTGGCCTGTCAATGGGGTGTCTCACCGTTAAATTTGTCTGTCCATATATCAGTGGTAATGACAATACAGTAATGCTCTGTTTTTTTCTTTTTTCTCTTCTGTCATCATTTTAGATTCATAGCAAATGGTTTTCCAGTGAGAGACAACACTGCTGACATCAACATGCCCGTAACTAGCACCTGCATTAATGAAACACTGAGCTACAATATGAAGTCCTGTGAAACAGGTTTAGATTCTGACAGCACGCATTTACTCAAGCGTTGATGACATTAGTTTAGGTCTGAGATTGAACACATGCTTTAAAAAAAAGTGCAGA
Source organism: Cyprinodon variegatus (assembly GCF_000732505.1). Classification (NCBI taxonomy): domain Eukaryota; kingdom Metazoa; phylum Chordata; class Actinopteri; order Cyprinodontiformes; family Cyprinodontidae; genus Cyprinodon; species Cyprinodon variegatus. The sequence goes on from NW_015150701.1 coordinate 593,371, forward strand.
TTGTCTGAAACATGCCTGAGACGTCTACATTCTTCTTAAATGTCGCACAAACATGGTTTCCATGCTGTCATGTTTGTGTAATTTGACACAGGTATTAAATTTAACCCAGCCAACGCCGCTGTCTACCCCCTAATAGACTTGTGACCACTTCAGAAAACCTTTCCCAAAGATCCAAAGATTAGATTTACAGCATTTACTTGCTTTTTTTCTTAAGCTTTCTACCCTGAAAGTAGTTTTTCTGAAAATACTCACTTTTCTCTTCTATTGTATTTTTTTTGTTTGTTTGTTTGTTTTTGCAGCTGTGTGGAAAGCTGTTGATGGCTTTGTGCTTTTGTTGCCTACCTATGCAGGATGCACTACTCACGATCAAGCTCTATCAAATAATTAATAACATATACTCATAGTTTCATAAGCTGAAAATGTACAACATAAAAAGTTTGTATTTTAGACAACCCAAACAGATATGCTATATGATTTTATAGTAAAATATTCACCTGTCAAAAAAACACCCACCTGTCATAGTTCTGGTTCTGTTCTGTTTTTCTTTTGAGTTTTCAGTTTTACTTTGCTCCATTTTTTCTAGTTTTATGTTTAATTCTTATTTTGTTGTGTTTCTGGTTATTTTCAGTTTTCAAGTTTTTATTTGTTGCCCTCTGCTGCCCTCTTGTGTTCTCCTTTTTCCCTAGCTCCTTTTCTGTTCCGCTCTGTTTCACACCTGCTCCCAATCTCTTCGTTAGTCCTCTCTTTGTTTCAGTCTCCCATAAATACTCTCTCTTTGCAGTTCTCCAGTGCTCGTTCCTCGTCTAACTTCCTCCAACTCCGTCTCTCTGAGCCTTCCTCCTCATGATAGTATCCCCCCCTGATGTCTCCATGGTTTCTGGTTTGTTTTGACTTTGCCTGGACGATTTAGCCAGCGTATGCCAACATCCCAGAATCTCCTAAAACGCTGGCATACGGTAAACCAGGGGTAACTAATTAAAAATCAGCAGGGTCTGAATAAAGAAAAGCGTCAACCAGTAAAGGTCCGGAAACATTTTTAATAATAATCTGTTAAAGGTATTTAGAGGTATTCTATTGTATCTGCTGTAAAAATGAGCTGCATTTCCAATATTTGTGTTAGTTCATTACATTTTCACACAAGTATCTGTACTTTCTATTCCTTACATTTTTAAAACCAACGTTACTCATTACTCTTGGCTTCTGTTTAATGTTTATAAATATTTATTTCACGTCATGTGTGCCATCTGATGCAGATCATTGGCGCCATTGGATTAGTTGTATAACACAAACACTCATTGGTTAGCTAAAGGAAATCATCAGAAGCAAGAAGGGATCTTCTAACTGCAAACGTGAATTGTGTATGCCATGCTACAATGTCGGATTCAGAAAAAGATGTTCAAATGTCTGAAAGGCGGACACAGGCGAGAGCGTATCGGGAGATGGAGACGGAGACCAACAAGACCTCACTCATCTTATCTCTTCATCAATCTATCTCAAAAAAATTTTTTTGAAATAGTTGAAAAATTAAGCTTTCAATTAGTATAGTTGCATCTGGCTGTTTTTTTTTAAAGGTTACTTTATACTTTTATACTTTAAGTAATTTTTGGAGCGCATACTTTTTCACTTTTACCTGAGTAAAGAGGTCAAGTTGATACTTTAACTTCTACTAGAGTGTTTTTAAACTAATATACTTCTACTTAATGTCATACTCTGTGGTCTAGGTGCAGGTCTGATTTTCTTTCTCTCCTTCCTCTGCAGGAGTGGACAGGCAGGTGCGTTCCATCAGAGCTAATTAACACCCTTCATAAGGAGCTGGAACCAGGAGAAGGGCGTCAGTTCGTTTACGCTTCTGCATGGTGCAGGCCAACTCCTTGTTTAACCCTATTATCCATGAAACCTTAACCTAACCTCGTCCTTGTTGTTTCCTCCTAGAAAACCATCCAGTGAAAGACCTGAAAACCTGTCAACCCTCCTCCCTGCGTACGCCTGCACCAACAACCCGGACAACTGAACAGCCAAGCTGAACAGCTCAAGTTTTTCACCATCCTCCCTATCTTTCCCAGCAGAGCTCACAAGACCCCTGACCAGCTGAAATTCAATCTTGTTCATCTCCATTTTTTCAATAAACTTTTCAAATATACCAACCGTTTCAGTTATTGCGCCCATTCAGAGTCACACATTCAAAATATGACACTTAAGTAACTTAAGTAATCTTTGAGCATACTATTTCACTTTTCTTTCACTAATTCACCACAGTTCTTCCAGCAGTCCACACTTTCTCTCATTTCTTTTTCTCATTGTCTTCTCTTTCTTTCTCATCGCCCGGCTTGTCACAGGTTTGCCTGTGTGTGTCTAACAGTAGCTAGCAGCCGTGAAACAGACTGACACAGCTCATTGGCTAATTTGTATCACGTGTAGCCTGGTCCGGGCGCTCCATATTATATTAACAGGAGAAGCGGCGCAAGTGAAGTTAGACACTGTCTTCGGAAAACATGCAGTAATTTATATATGTTTTATATCAGGTTGGGTCCCGATTAGCCAGCAGGTGGGTCCGGATCCGCTGTCCGCTAATTTGTGACCTCTGCGCTAAACTTTCTATGTATTTTTTCAATTTTGGGCATATGTATGGGCGTATTCATAACAAGTCCACAACTTAGGAGTGGTTAGGGCATAGGGCTTTGAGCCCTGAGGTTGTGAGTTCCAGCCCCACTCCCACAGACTGCCACTCTGGGTCCCTTAGCAAGACCCTTAAACCCACACTGCTCCCTTGGCGCTGCACAATGGCAGCCCACTGCAAGGGGATGGATTAAATGCAGAGAATTTATTTTGTTTCTCTGTACTTGTGATAGTGGAAAGACAATAAAGTTGAATTCTATTCTATTCTTCTAATTCTATTAACAACTTAACAACAGCCCAATTTATGCATACGGGACGGCAGCATAATCCCATGATGTCCCTAGCCAGTGTCCTGAGGCGGAAGCAATGTGTCCGGAGGCTCCTGGTCTGCACAAAAAGATTTCTTTGATTGCGATATTAACCTAGCAGCTGGTTACGGTCTGCCCCAAAAGAAAGAAGAAATAAAAAGAAAAAAGAAAACAAAAGAAAGAAGGCTTGCAGTCACACCATGCCATATGTCTGCTCGGAAGTTTTTTGGTCGTGGGTGTGAATGCAGGGAGGATCCATCACTATGACCTTCACGATCACCATGATGCGGGTGCAATCTGGTGAAGAACTGACAGTTTTCTCCTTTGAAACCCGTTTTATACCACAACTCTGCCAATATGCCATTATACAGGGGCTGTAAGTAAGAAATACTTTCAGCAGTCGTCTAGAACATGTCAGATACATTGATATGCGTTGGAGATAAGTTCTTGATAAGTTATGCGTATAACGTATTCCAGAATTTTTGCTGGATTTTTTGTACGTCAGGCATAAGCTGGCTAATTTGTCAAGGCATGATGGGCTTAACCCAAACTGAAGGTTACCCAAAGGGACTGCCTTTGCCCTTTGCATATCATTAGAACTTATCACCTTTTTTGGTCAATTTCTACATTCATGCTTAAAGATTCATTAGAGCTTGATTTATTCCTCGCAAACAGGTGTTAAGAATAAAGATCATGCATGACATTTTTTTTTTTTAGTTTTTGTATTTTTTTACAGTAGGCTGACAGGAAAT
>NW_015150701.1:599587-601365 GCF_000732505.1 Cyprinodon variegatus
TTCATCCTTACCCTGACGTGGCGTCAGGGTAAGGATGAAATGATTGATTACCTTTTCAAGCCATTCATTTGATTCAGCTGTGTTGAAGCAGGGATGCATCTAAAATCTGTAGGACAGTAGATCTTGAGGACCAGGGTTGGAGACCACTGGTCTAGAGTGTTAAAGCTACAGTCTGTAATTTTCAGAATCATCTAATGGTCAGACTGCAGCAACACGTAACCCACCGCTTCTTCCACTCCAACAGCATGGAGGTTATCATGATGCAAAATGATTTCCATAACGTCCGCATCAGCGATCTTGTAGTGTGATGGAGAGGTTTGTTAAGATAATTAGATAAATAACATTTTATCATCCTGTGTAGGATACCGGTTTTATATGGGCCTTAGATAGCAAATGTATTTGTTCTAGATCGTCATCATGTTTTAGTGAGCCGCTTAGCATATGGATATAAACAGACTGAGTAATTGTTTGAAAGAGAGAGATTGTGTTGGTTACAAGCATATATACTCCCAGTTTATAGATTCCAAGTCTTGACTGTGACAAAGGGGTTGTTAGATGATGATGAGGAAAAGGGTAAAGAAGGGAGCAAAGAGGCTGCATTGGGTGTGCAGGAAGAACAAGATATGCTAGCAGGATTATTGTAGCCAAGGAGCCAAGATTTGAAGCTCCCTAACGAAGCTGGGGAGAAGTAACCAAGGTATGGATCAGGAAATTATGTTGGTGGATACCTACTTGGTCAGTATAATATAAATAATCCACTGTCAACATCTTCTATTTACAGTTCTGAGCTCTACATGTAGCAAAGTTACTGTTGTCAGTAGTTTGAGGAGTAATCTCTGAGTATGTCAGTTCTCATTACCTTTAAGTCCACTTAATAGCCTGTTGCCTAAAGAACTGGTTGTCTGACACACACACAAAAAAAACTAATTTCTGAACTTAAACTAAACTATAGAACTCAAAGTAATAAACAAATATATCATTCAATTCATAGAAATCATGTATTAGATCAGTTTATTTTAGACTTAGACTGAAACATTATTGACATTTTGTATACACAGAGTAAACAAAACGAAATTTTGATACCTACAGCTTTTAACAGTGAATGAGCAGCTTACCACAGTGAAATGAGCGTTACCATTTATAAAGTGCAGTGCTCAAGAATGTAAAGAGTGTAGGAGAAAGGGAAATCAGTTTAAAGTCATGGTGCAAAAGGCATTGATTAGAGTTTAAACAGTTCAACAGTTTGATGGCAGAAGGACAGAAGCTGTTGCAGAACCTGCTGGACCAGCAGCGTTATTTTATGAAAATTCTACATGGCAGAGAAATTAGAGGAATTACTGGAACTCTACAGTATTTAAACAGTTTCAAATCCAACAGTTATTTTAAATGTTGAGCAGTTTCTTTCACATTTGTATTGGCAACATTTAGCAAACATATATACATTTTTAAAAACATACATTTGTACTTATACATTTGTTTAACCCCTATGGTCTATTAGCATGGGGATACCTGTGTAAGGATTCTCCCCTTGTGGAATTATGTTTGAGTTTCTTTCTAAGTTTTCTGTTCCACTTTGATTTATGTTATTCTGTGTTTTCTTGTTCATTGGTTTCTTTTCCATTTTTGTGTTATATTAAAGCAGTCTGGTATTTTTTTAGTTGCTCTCTGTTGCCCTCTTGTGCCGTTTCCTTTCCCTTATCTCCTTCTAGTTACTTCTGTCTACACCTACTTGTTACGACCACCCAGGCCACAACATATTTGAGGACACGAGACAAACA
>NW_015150701.1:603325-604317 GCF_000732505.1 Cyprinodon variegatus
CTTCCCATTCAGAGACAACAAGAGAGGCAAGTTTTCCAACACCTCTGAATTTGAAAACTTTCCTTCCGTGACAGCCGGGAGAAAAACGTCACCTTCAGGTTCAGCACTGGACAGCTCCTCTCGTGTGTCCGCACCAGATTAGGAGTAGAGACCAGATAATCTCGGGCCCCCACCCTCCTCTTGATCACATAAGGGCCACTGTAGCACGCTTGCAAGCTGGAACCAGGAACCGGAAGTAACACCAACACTTTCTCACCTGGCTTAAAAGCTCTCATCACCGCCTTCCTGTCAAATAAAGACTTCATTTTCACCCATGCAGTTCTAAGGTTTTCCTTAGCGATCTCTCAGCTTTAATCGAAAATGACTGATGTAGTCCAATAAATTTTGGTCAGATTTTTCACACAACCACGACTCCTTCAATAGTTTCAAGGACCATGAACAGTGTGAGCGAAAACCAAGTCCGCCAGGCTAAACCCCAGAGACTCTTGAACCACTTCCCATATAGCAAACAGTTGCAAATGTACTCCCTCATCCCAATCCTTTGCGAACTCCAAACAGTAGGTGCGAAGCATTGTTTTCAAGGTTTGATGGAAACGCTCGAGCGCGCCCTGACTTTCAGGATGATAAGCGCTAGAATAACAGTGCTTAATGTCAAGCAGATTTAAAACTTTCGCAAACACTTTAGACATAAAGTTAGACCCTTGGTCAGTCTGCACAACCCGAGATAATCCAAACAACGGAAAAAAACTTTAACACTTTCACCACTACTGGCGCCAATATTTTCCGCACCGGAAAAACCTCTGGAAAACGAGTAGAGGTGCACATCACTGTTACCAAGAACTTATTCCCAGCCTTAGTTCGAGGTAGTGGACCCACACAGTCAACCAGTACTCGTTCAAATGGTTCAGATATAGCCGGAATGGGATATAACGGAGTGGGAGGAATTGTCTGGTTGGGCTTTCCAGACACTTGACAAAAAGGACACGAATTAC
>NW_015150701.1:605497-608875 GCF_000732505.1 Cyprinodon variegatus
AGCTTCAGGCATTAGTTCATACGCCCGCAAAATAGCACTCTCAACTTTATCAAAATCCAAGCTATCTGCCACAGACAGTGACGCATATGCCTCTTGCGCTTTGCCAACCAACACACATTGCAACAACAAAGTCCACACCTCCCGCGGCCAATGAAGTGCGAGTGCCACCCCTTCAAATAGCGTGAAATATTTATCCACATCTCGCTCATTAAATGGAGGAATCAAGCGAACATTCTTACCAACATCAAACCCACTTGATTGAGATTGCGAAGATTTAGCACCAAGCTCAAGTTCCTTCAGACGCAGTTCAGCTTGTATTTCTAATTTAATTTAATTTAGACCTCAAATAAGGTCTATACAACACTAAAAGGGAAAAAAAATAAACAAAAATAATTAATGTGCCCGACGCACATAACACCCCCACCAAAAGATTCTGAATGGGGATTGATGTAACTTGTAGGGAAAAAAAAAAACTTCCCATTCAGAGACAACAAGAGAGGCAAGTTTTCCATCACCTCTGAATTTGAAAACTTTCCCTCAGTGACAGCCGGGAGGAAAACATTCAGATTCAGCACTGGACATCTCATCTTGTGACTACTCCCCATCAGATAATTAGTCCTCCGATTGTTTCTCTCATATATACACCACCTGTTCAGTTACTCTTTGCTGGTTCCTTGTTGTTACTTGGTTCCCCATGTGTGTTTTCTCCTGACGTCTCCTGGTTTTTTGGTTTGATTCTTGGATTTTGTTTCTGTTGTCTCATCTCTGCCTCTCATCTCTGCACTTGTGTCCTCAACCAACCTCCACCCAACCTGACAACCTGCCAATATAAGAGATTTTAGCTCTACAGCCACATGTGAGTGAGTCACAGGTCCCATGCCTGTACTGTAATGAATTAGTTTAATAATGTACTGCTGTAATAGACCTGCTGGAAACTTTGTTCAACTGGAAGTGAAACATTCTTGGTTTTTGTTTTATTTGCTGAGCCTTCAGATGCAGATATATACTTTTTTAAAGTTTATGCTACTTAAAAGTAGAAGCCATATTTTTCACATTACAGTGATGAGTCTCCTTTGTTTGGATTTGGCATAATGAGTGTTATATCTTCAATGTGTTTTAGAGAGAGGCTGACAGATTCAATGCCATACTTTGAGTCACATTTTCATTTTCCATTATACTCTCATCATCAAAAAGATTAGAGCCCCATTTCACTTCCCTGCTGAGTCGCTGACACCTAACTGTCAAAAGCTTTCCACAAAAACGTGCAGACTTGTAGAGGATTAAGAGACGTGTATGGTTTAATGTGTGTGAATGTGTTACAAGGTGATGAAGATCTCCTGCACAGATCATTGCTGGACAGGCCAACTTTGATGTTGGTCCAAATCCCTCTGGGTGGTGTAGTTTTACAGCCTCAGCTAGCTGTGCTCGATGGCAGATGCCACATGTAATGCTGGGATGAAGATATGGCATCCTAGGAGCAAACCTGCCCCCCTCCCTGGCCATGGCTCATCATGTTTGTTTTGGAGATGGATCGTGTTGGGACCTTGGTCGGCCTATTTTACCCCTCCTGCCCAGCAGCCGTCTCCTTGGAGCTGTAATCACAGCATACTGCGTGTCACGGCGCCCCGTTCTAATTGGCCTGTCACTCCCAGTGCTCTGGCGGGTAGGGGGTTGGCCTTTGTGGGGCTGCCATGACGACCGGGGCATTTAATGAAAACGAGCACGCTGTGACTAATGACATCCCCGAGCCCATCGGATATACTGCAAATGGACAATTTGCTGCACCACTCACACTTTCACACAACATCACACAAACACAAAAGTGGGGTACACCTTGACGCAGCCAAACCTCACTGAACAGAAGGTAGTTTTTCCCGTTTGCCTTTTTTCCACCATGAATCAATACGAGACAAGTGAACTTTGGGTTGTAATGCTGCAGTCACCATTAATTCTCATCGTCCTCCAAGCATTAATAGTGTTATCTAATAAGGCTGCTGCTAATGTTACATAGAGATATTAACTAGAGCTTAAGACACCCATTTACTATTAGCTGGGCCATTGCTCAGGAGACCTCGATAAGAGATATAAGGCCCGTTATCCATTATGGGACTACTGATTTGAAGCGAACCATGAACACAGTCAACAGCAGGGAAAGAAAGAGACATTTGCTTGATTGTCTTCTCTCTCTTCCCATGAGCCTGTTTATTGGTCCATTAGTGACCAATTTAAGACACCAGATCTGCAGACATATATCAAATAAGTCACTTTCGCTCATGGATGGCAACTGGTTGTATATTTTCTATAGTTATTTCCTTCTCTAATGACCTGATTTACACAAAGCTACATCTGTTCACAAGATCTGCTGTATAGTTCACGACAAAGACAATTAAGAAATGTGGGGTTGGTTTGAGCAAAATTATATAAATCGTCTGGTTTATGTCAAGTACCGTATTAAATGGTTTAAAACTTTTAAATGCTAGAATGTAAAATTTTAGAAATTAAAAGGTGTCTGCTTTCTATTTACTTTTGTTATGTAGGTATCTGTATTAAGGATGTATTTCCACAATTTGTCGACTTATAACCTCAAACCTTATTAAATTTTATAGGAATGTGACATGTGACTGGCTGTTGTGAAGTAAACTGGAAATGGCACATGATTTTAAAAAGTGACAAGAAAAATAAAAATCCAATGAGTGTTGCAGACATTTGCATTTAGCCCCCTTCACACTGATACCTCTAAATGAAATCCAGTAAAAGTAATAGCCTTTCTGAAGTCCAGCTATATAGTAAACATGGTGCACATCTTTGAATTTTAAATATCCTCACTGGTCGAACAGTCAAGGTGGAAAAGAAAGATAAAAAAAACATGTATCGTACAAAAGATATGAGACTATTTTATTAATCTTTTATGTTGTTATGTTTTGTGTTCTTTGGCTTGTCCTTCTGGTTTTGGCAGAGAAAGGTTCAACATAACTAAAATTAATTCAATGACTAACATAAGGTTTAATCAAGGAACCCACCAAGATAACCATGGTAGTTCTGAAGGATCTGCAGAGACCAACGGATGTGTCAAGTGGACTTTGGTCAAGACATATATCTTCACCAGGAACATGAAAGCCAGTCAGATTAGCTCCAGGTATGTATAGAGCTAAATGCAATGCAATACTAAAAGAAAACCTGTTAATTTTTGAACCCATGGCAAATATTCTGAATGATATTTACAGATGCTCAGTATCCAGTCTAACTTAGGGTGACCAAACGTCCGTATTTCCCGGGACATATCCGTATTTCACGTCCTATCCCGGGCGCCCCGGGTTTTTTTTAGAAAGTGAGGAAATGTCCTGATTTCACTGCGCACGACGCTCCGTGTGACGTAAT
>NW_015150701.1:609679-619263 GCF_000732505.1 Cyprinodon variegatus
ACTATCACATTTATAGTTCCCACTCTTCAGATATATTAGAAGCTGTCCTTAAATTACAGCCAAACTCAACATATCTCAACATACTCAAATATCTGACTCAATAACCATTAAAACAACTATTTTCATTCATTTCAGACGGAACTATTCACAGAGTGGTATTATATTAAACTGAACTTCCAATTTTCACCACTGTTCTGCACCAAGTAACATTTCCTTTGATTCCCCCCCCCCGCTCCAAGGTGTCCTGGTTTTCCCAAATGAAAATATGGTCACCCTAGTCTAACTGCATATGAACATTTGCCAGGGTGACCAGATGTCCTCTTTTTCTGGACCTGTCCTACTTTTCAAACCTAAAAAAATGTCCGGGGGGGATTTCCAAATAGTTTTGGTCGACTACGGTGCAGCACGTAGTAATAACAGGGAGCCAGCGGGGGACGGATCAACCGAACCTGACCCGGTAATGGTAGCCTGGACACCTGTGTCCCCATGCTTCCCTCCGCCTGCCTATCCGGTCCAGTCAGCGGCCCAACACTCGACCCCCACCCACCCAAACGTAATAGTCCACCTTTTCAGAAACCCAAATCTGCTTACCCTAACATTTGCAGCTAATGACCTTTGCTGTAATTCAGTCAATGCTTTAGAAAATGGCTTCACAAACAGTTGGAGAGTGATGGATGCAGGAGAAAAGTATGGTCATTATGTGTTATTTTTTTCCAATCTTTTTTTTTTTCTCCTTCATTTTTAAAGGTGCTAATTCATGCCCATTCTGTTTACATACAAAGGCTTTTTACACATAAGGTACACTTTATTCTTGCTCCATTTGTTGGTTAACATAAAACTTCCACCAATAATTACAAAACTTCTTTTAAGGCTCAAAAAGCACTAAGTAACACCATCAGGAATGACAATTGGTGTATATTGCTCTATTAGAAGATGAAAAATATGATTTTGAATTATTTTATAGGCAATGTGTGACTAGTGAAATTCCTCTTATTCTGCAACACTCTTAAGCCATTAGAAGGAGGGAACAAGCTATAATCATAAATTTGCCATCCTTAGTTGGTAAATTCATAATACAAATGCCGGTAAGCATTTGCTTCATTCAGAGTATTTCTTTTAAAGTAATTTGTGTATCTAGCTATGATGGAGATGACCTCTTTTTCTGTTTTAACAGTTTCCATCACAGTTTTACGACATTTTAATTACACTGCTCCGCATACTATGCATTGAGGCAAACTAAATAGCAATTAAATTAAGTAAATACATCTTGTGCAGTGTCAGTTAAGTGTAAGTAAAATGTATTTCTCTCTTAGGTGACGGATGGGCAAAACTGATTAAAATGAGAATGGGATTAACACAGTTTAAATGAAGGAAATCTAACCTGCTTTTATGCATCAAATGTCTCTGGAGGTGTGTGCCCATCAGCGTGCAGTACATTGCCTGTCTCCACTGACTGGAGGTGACACAAAATACACATTTCTGGTTCAGCTCAGGGGGATGTAAAAAAAGATACACCAGTGTTATCATAATGTGTCTAATTAAAATGATTACTGCAAATTTGTATCTTACTATGGTGCCACAGATTTCAACATACTTGCAGAATTAAGACCTAGATCCGAATGGAAGGGGAAATCTGGCCCTTCATTTCAATCCGCAGTTAATCAGCAGTGTTAATGTTTTGCTAAACTACAATCTTGTCAGTGAATATGGATTAGGACTAGACATCAGGTGAGGGGAGGTTTTGAATCTCAGATACAACCCAGACTGTGGCATTAGATGGTGCAGCTGCACAATTCTATGTCTAACTGTCCTTGTTTTCTTCTGACACTCTGGTGTGAATATGGCAGGATGTCAGCAATAGCATGCAGCTTCATCAATAAATACAAGTACATAAGACTTCATGCATTACAGAGATCACAGATCACCTCTCTGAAGCCTTTTCTTCTTGTCCCGCTTCAATTAGGAGTGATATCTCTGAAGGGCATCAGGAGCGTTTACAGCCTGTGCAGCCCTTTAAGAATCGATAGCTATGTGACAAACCATGGCGTAGGTTAATGGCGTGTGAAGGCATTGTAACATATAAAATCCAGACTGCTACCTGCAGAAAATGGCACATGCATCAGCTTGGAGTATTGAAGTCTTACTGTCGCGGCTGATCTGTGCCTGGCCTGTGACCTTTGCAGAGAAGCGCATCAAATAAGCAGAATCAATCAGGGAGACAGCGTTTGGCCATTATGGGCCAGATGAGATGACCGATGCAGTCAGCCTTCTGTGGGTTCATGTTGATTTAACTTTATAAGCACAGCAGCGAGAGTGGATGTATTCTAAAGGGGCTGTCAAGGTTAAGTAATCATAACAGTCAACCATAATAGAAAAGGGGTAAAAGCTCTCAGAGAGAAGCGCCAACAGCCAATTGCAGCTGGCTTCTTGTGGCTAGCCATCTATGCTTCGGTTTCTGGCAGGGGCATCCCTGGCTGATGTGCCACACAGCTTCTTGGAGGTGAAATTTATTTGTATAGATTTTGCTCTACTGCTGGTGCACTGAATCAGCGTGACCAAGCAGGCAGGCAGCAGGAAATAGGGCTGCTCCGAGAGTGAATTATAGGCAGTCACACACTCGATTTACCCCTGCAAACTTAGTTAGAAAGGGAAAAGACGAGGAGCCGTATACATGCTGCGCAGCTGCACATATCTACCTCAGAGTGCATGCAACCATAAGTGCATGCATTTCAAATTATTTAAAAGGATATTATTATATAAGTACATTAAATGAAGGAAGAAATTAAATCACATTTTTTATTTTGAGCAGAAAATTGAAATGAAATATTATTTCATGCAACTGTGAAATATTTTGCTACTCTGGAAAAATGTGTTCAAATTAAATGATACACATAGAAAAAAAAACTAAAGTCATTAGTGTGTGTCTTTATTTTCAATTTGAATAACCCTCCTGTTTATTGAACCTCAGCTTTACACAGGCCACCATGTAGAGGGCTGTCCTGTTTAATCTAGATGACAGTGTGGAAGCCTGTTTATGTCGGCTTGTGTGAAAAATTTGTCTTAATTCTGCAGGCCGTGATTCATCAAGGTGTTTCTGGCCCTCCGCCCTTGATGCTGTCCTCTAGCAGAGTGGACAGCTGTTGGAAATTAGACACCAGATTGTGTTACTTAAACTGCTAGCAGGAGTGGTGCTGATTGCTCCCCAACCCAGCAAGCAATCTGTTAACAGGTTGAATATCGGCCTTGTGATCACGAGCCTGAACCTCTTGAAAAAAAATGCTGTCGATATTCATGCAGCAAAGAGGAGGGCCGTGACACACGTATCTTTTCATGTAACAGTGCACCAGTTTCTTTGTTTTAGTTTGGAATACATTTTGTAATAATTTTTTTTCTAGCTTGATGACCTTAGTCGCTCATAGATCATTATTATCTTTGTAAAACCAGAAAACATTTACAGTGCTGCAAAAAATAAAAATAGCTTCTTCAGGTTTTCCTTTTTGGTCATATTTTAATGTTTTACATAATCCAGTCAAATGAATCAATGAATACAGAATATAGTTTTGAAATTATGATGTTTCTTTGACTGTTAAAAGATGAAAGAAGTCACTTGGAAAGGACCTGTTTCACATAATGATGCTAAATAAATTTCAGAAGCAACAAAACGTTCCCCTGTTTAAGCAGTCAAAGAACATGTGAGATGACAGGAAACAAGATTTTTAATTTGGAAAGGGTTAAAAAAGGAAATCTTTAAGTGTTGGGATCCTAGTGAATGACAGTGAGACCAATTATCCACAAATTGAGAAATATGGAACAGCTGCAAACATTTCAATAGGCGCTGGGCCTGCAAGAATTACCTCAAGAACATGAAACAAATGATTTTAAAAATCTACATTTTCAGAATAAAAATTAGTGTGAAATAATTTTGTCCAAAATACAGGAAGATGGAATCCAATTGACTATAATGTGCATAAAGTCAACTTGTTTCATATTGTAATATAACTTAAAATTAATTTACAATTATCAGATTTACTATAAACGGAATGCAAAAATAAATATTCTTAACAAGAATAGATGTAAAAGAAAAAAAAAAAAGTAAGACAGAGTTAAGATTAAGTTCATAATACTGCAATGATTTGACACTTTTTGCCTAACTGAAATCAGTTTAATATCACTATTGTTGCATTATAGTATTTAAATCGTAGAACCTTTAACATATGTCAGAATTTATTCTAGAGTTTGGCTCTCTTGTCCCCTCTGCACGAATGCATTACACCATTTAGACACCATAAAAACTGGTAATGTGTTATTGATCAGCTGGCACTTTTCGTCTCTGATGCTGTTTGTTTTTGCATCTGTATTTATTCCTTTAAACAAATCCCCTCATCTGGATTTTTCAATGCCGTTAGGCTTATTGATCTACAGCTAAAGCAGACCTGAGTGATGTTCTCTTCAATAATAGTGTTACATGCTACCTGATTCCTTTGTTTTTCAGTGCTGCTTGGCATCAAACTTGTTATTTGTTCATCATTATCATCTAATTTTTCATTTTTCTTTCTCATGGTTACAGTACAGCAAATTATCAGACATCTGATAAACGCCAGAAATCAGCCTTTTGAGGTAATGATTGATCAATAAATTATTTTCAAATTGCACACATTAAGAAATGTCGAATCAAATGTCCGTAAAAGTATTTAATGAGCTGACAGCAAATGCAATGCAGTCATCTACAATTAAACTTGTCAGCCTGTCTGCAGCTGTAAATGTTTGGCAGATCGTTTAATGGGTTCGGGTCTAGGTGGCATGTAGCTGCTCAGAGGGCTTGAGCTTTTCCACACTTTGTATAATTTAGTAGGGGAATGTAATAAAAACTATGACGCAAGACTAAAGATAAATATTATTCAAAGATTTAATGTTTGAAGCAGCCATACTGCAGTAGTCATACTGGGTCATAATGTTTATATAAATCAGCAAAAATAAAAACTATTTTACTGCATTACTATGTAAAATCTTCTCTTCTCCCCATTAATATTAAATGCATAGCTGTTTGCTTTCTTGCGCTTTGTATTCGGATGCTTTCCCGAAGATTTTTACATCCTCCATTTTTCTCATATTTTCACTGATTTACATTTTCATCAGAAACTGATGTCAATATGTTTACGATTCTCAGTTTATTGGTTTTTTAAGGTCATAAAGACAGTTAACAGATGTAGTAGTTGTAGTTATTTTACACACAAAAGAAGGTGATATACAGTAGGTTCATTAATTTTAGTTCATTAGATTAATTTTAATTCCATTGAAATGTTTTACTTTTCCTTTATTGGAGGTCCATCAATCAAATATGTATGATTGAAGGAGACATTCCAAAGGGCCCTTTCTTTATATGAATAATTCAAATACGAAAGGACGTATGACCAATGCATAAATGTTATTAGAGGTAGCCTTAATAAGTGCTATCTGAATAGTGCTGAAAATAAGGAAGGAGCTAAGAAATGAAAGAAGGGTGCAATGCATTGAGCATAGGGACCCCTTGACGTTCCTAGTAGCCGTTAGGTGCTTTACAGTTGCCCACAATAATTTGCGTAAAAGGCCGTATATCTACAGCTCACCTCATGGATTTCATCATACGTACTTTGTTTGACACATGCTCATGTACACATGTTAATGTGTTGGTTGTTTTAGTCCTTTTCTGGATGCCTGTTGTCTAAATTTAACAAGCATCATTCCTGTGCATGTCTGGCGCGTAATGATGTCTCTAAGACTGAGCGCTGTCCAGATTCAGCTCAGAAGCTCCTTCTGCACCCTGGATAATGTTTTATTGATGATCCTGTGAAAGGTGAAGGGACAGGAGCTAGGAAGAGTAGGTAGGTAGGAGGTCAAATTTGAGGTATTTGATATAAGTCCCCATTTCAGAAGGTGCGATACACCAGTTCTGAGTAGAGAGTAGTTATCCTGTCTTCATTTATCAGTCTTTTTGATAGTCAGTATTTTTGGTTTAAGAACAGCTGATATTTAGCAGCTAACTCATCTCTGAGTTAAGTGAGCCTAGAGTTTGGGGTAAGTCCGGGGACAATAATCTCTTATGAATGGAATGCAGAAAACACGATCCGCTATGGCAAAGGGAGAAAATAAGGAGCCTCAAAGTGGGCATTTCTCACCAAAATAACTTAGACTATTAAATAACACCATATGTGGATTACAAAACCATATTAAACAAAAAGACAAAACTGCTCCTGCTGCAAAGTAAGGTGAGTAAACGTGGCAGACACCAGTCAATGCATAACTGTGATTTTTTGCTCATTACAATCTGTACAACTGTAAATGTATGTAAAATGTTGAATAAGGACACCTCAAAATGCTGGTCATTCCTATTTATTTTTATTTGGTAAATACCCTGCACATAGCTACCCATTTTTACCTTTTTTTGTGTGTGTTATATTTTAGTGGTGCTCACTGGCCTCCTGATGAACAGGGATGGCACTGGTCCAGTAGGGTTTTCTAATACTGAACCTTGTTCAGTACAAATATCCAAGAGCATTTCTCCAGGAAGTCTGATCACCCAATAAACTAGTCATTACCAAGAGTGAAGAAATCTTGGTGATCCCTAAAAGCATGTTTGCATCAAATTCTCCCATTTTTAATGTCCCCCAGCAGAGCATACCATTCCACGCATTACAGAGTAATCTAAATGTTTATAACAATCAGCCTTGCAATGCCTTGCAGGTTTTTTCAAGTCAGCGTCACCAGGGTGACCATGAGGAATAGAAAGAGTTTGACCTAAGTTACAGTTACACTTAAAAGCCCTGTTCTCTAAAAGAAAACATTTGGTTTTACAGTAGAATCCAACAAAAATAATTAAATAAAACAAAACCATTTTTCCCTTAGTTCAGTGAACACCCAAGCACTTACTCTTAAAGTAGATAAGCATATCAAAGGGTCCTTTAAATAGTCACGTTGCTGCAGCAAGTCTAGACATGTGGACACATGGATACATGTGGACAGGAAGAAGTGTCGCCAGGAGTGTATAACGCTTCTTACGGTGCCAGTAAAAAATAGTCAGTGCAACAGCAGCCTGCCTCCTCCACATTTTGTGTGCATAATTTAAACCCACTGAAAAGGGAAGATCCAAAAGCAAAACAGCAAAACAGAGTCCTTTCAATAGTTTATTAAAAGCTGAGAGCAGGAAAGAGCAGTAGACTACAAGCTACAAGTGGAAGCTCTGAGGGGAGAAGGTAAGGTTTGCAGCTGGACCAGAACTTGAGGATGTGAAACGGTTCAGTTGTAAGGCCACCAAATTTCTGAGAATCCTAACAAGAGCAGGGAAAAGGATGTTCAACTCCTTTTTCCAAGTGGCTAATGACAGCAGTATGGCGATCCATAGTTGCTGATGTAACTGGAACTACGCCCCTCTGAAGACAGTCTGCAGAAAACCAGACCGTGCTGAATGCCTTCACTCCACTGAACCAAAACAGTAAATTCGAGACCCAAAGGCCCTGGGGCCAGCTAAGCTAATGGGTCTTTCAGCCTCATCATAGTTTAATACATTCCTGAGTTGGTATTCATTTTTCACGATAAACCATATGAAACTTCATTGTTTTGACTGCAACATCCCTGCGTCAGGGTTTATTCACATTTTATCTGCTGCTATTAAAGGACACTTTCAAATTAAACTTCGAACATCACTCGGACTTTGAACACATTTTTAAACCCCTCTTCCCCTTTTATTTTATTTTATTTTCCCCTTATATTTATTTTGGTTGGCTGGCAGATGCGAGGTCAGTATTTATGCTAGATCCACAGCCTTCTACAGACAGGGAGAAACAATACTGAACATATACTTACTCAAAGACTTTCAATAATCTGGCAACTTCTTGTAAACAGAAAGCTGATTATAAAGGCAGGATGACTGGTGGGATAAATAAGACCTGATTAAGATGCATACTGGGAGAAACAGGTGGGGATAATTGTCCTAATTAAGCACAGAGCAGAAAGGAGCAGCGGACTTGCAGGTAAAAAAGACAAATATACAGACTGTACAGCACTGTTTTGGTTGAAGATGTACTATTAAAATAAGAACACAGCCCCTAAGTATGAACAAAGCTATAGACTCCAGTGGTTTTTATCATGACTTAGTGAGAGTACAATTCTCTAACAGTGGGCTTTATGGTTTTCTTCCTCAGTAATGATCCTCCTCACTATGTGGTGAAAAGATTAATTTGGGTCCTTTTCCATTCATTTTCATTGTGTTTTAAGCTTTTCTATAGTATTGTAAAATCATTTCTTAAATTGCACAGCAAAAGAATGGCTTACTAATGCTTTAATAAAATTGGTTACAAACACATCTTAAAGAAATGTGCCTCATTATGTGTGTAAATGGCCACAGCAAAAGTTGGAACAAGTTGGGTGAGCACATTCTGAACAAAAGTGAAAAAAACAAAAAATTTCTAAAAAAAAAAAAAAAAAAAAAAAGGATTTTTTTGGGGGGGAAATATGGAAGCTGAAGATCTAAAATAACCACTTCTCTAAATCAGTGATCCCCAACCCCTGGACGCCGTCTGGTACTGGTCTGTGTGTCATTTGGTATTGAGCTGAACAAAAAGAATAAATTACTTCCATTATTTCTGATGGATTTTTTTTTTAAATAAATGATTTTATTTTGAAAAATTCACTCCATTACATCCATCTGTAACCCTATTCCCCCTTGCCGAAAAAACCCATTTAAACCTGTGAACAATCAGCTTTTAGTGGCAGTGGTAACAACTCCATAACCGGGTCTGACAACTTGGCAAAAAGCCCGCGTTAAAATCGCCTCAGCTCTAATCAGCATGCAGTGGAAACACCACAGCCGGGTTGACCCCCTAATTTACGTGATACCTTTGAGCACATCGTACAGGGGTCAACACACCGTGCCAGTCGGTCTGAATTAACAAGTAGAAAAAACTCTTTACATTCTTTGCGAAACTTTACATTGGATAAACATGGCGCATCACTGGGAGGAGAGATTCGAATAGATAAAAGAGCGAAACCCCCTTTCTTCTTTACATGTTGGTCTCCATTATTTACCTTCCTGATTTCTGTCCCATCATTGCTAACCCTGCGTGATGGTGTCACCAGACATACAGTGATGGGGGGACAGAGGCCACCCAGCAGCCAGCCAGGGTTTAGACTAGCTTTTTTGCCAGTGGGAAGGAAGCCAAATGCCGATTGTTAGTAGGTCGACCCATGTTTGGAAAAACCAGTGTTAACCCGGTATGTTCAGTGGAAGAGAGGCTTATGACACGTTATTGACATATGTCTCATAGGAGAAGAACAAGTTCCGAGCTCCCACTAATTTACTACTATTGGAAGTAGTTAGCAGGCTGTTTTCATAAACTTTTGTGTTTGTGGTAGCTTATTTTAAGGGCATATTTAAAGTAACGATAGTGAACCAGAGAGCATTACAGTAAAAGATCGGTCTGTTAAAATTTGTTTGATGTTCAACCGATCTATGGCACAAAAAAGGTTGGGGGGCACTGCCCTTAATGACAATGGGCCAGATCTATCAAAGGTTTGCGTGTATAAAAACATGAGCTATTTCACTGCGCACG